>NC_092333.1:95949500-96258500 GCF_046630445.1 Rutidosis leptorrhynchoides
AGCACCAACATCAATACCAGTACCACCAACAACTCAAGTTCACATCATACACCTCAACATCTAATTATGTACCTCGAGCATAATCATCAATCTGCGAATCGTTCTACATCATTTATCTTTGTTCGACATGACGATTATGTAATCTTCAATGTTTTAGAGATTATATATTCTAGTTCTAATGATAAATCAAATGAGATTAATATTATATTAACTCATTAAATCTATGATTACATCTGAAGAAAATATATCTGTAAGTATATTTTCATAAAGATTGTAATTAAAAATTCTTTCGTATAAACTGTTAATGGTGAAAATATTTTAATGGGTAGGTAATACTCGAGGAATATTTAAATTTCACTTTAATAGGTTATACTGTACATTCTTCGAATCTGATTCAACATCCATTTACTATCCTATTTACATCTACCGATATACGAATCCGTTCATCACAGAATAACCATTTCCATTCAAATTCAATTTCATATTTGGATTTTGACTTACCAGAATCCAACAAGTGGCATAATGAAGAAATAATAAACACAATAAAAATTGATTAGAAACAGACTAATTAACAACATGAAATTTTGTTAAGAAACCACGCTAACAAGATCCTAGCTAACTGTTCCTAGCTAACTGATTATATTTTTATTTATAGCAGTTTATTTATCGCAATTTAATTATCGCAATTTACATTCTCGCAATTTTATTTATCGTCATTTAATTTCTATTATTTACTTTACGCACTTTATTTATCGTTATTTAATTTCTGTTATTTATTTTACGCACTTTAAATATCGGGACACGTATACAAGGTTTTGACATATCATATTGACGCATCTATATATATTATTTGGAACCACCATAGACACTCTATATGCAGTAATGATCGAGTTCTCTATACAGGGTCGAGGTTGATTCTATAATAATATATATACTTTGAGTTGTGATCGAGTCTGAGACTGTGACGACCCGAAAATTACCGACCAAATTTAAACTTAACCTTTATATGTTTCTGAAACGATAAGCAGAATTTGTAATGTTGAATCTCAAAAAGTTTGGAACTACATTCATGTAATCAATTATCCTTTGACCGTGTTCGACGATTCACGAACAATTATGTGTATATAGATATGTATATATAATATATAATATTAACTGAAAACATTAACAAAGTATTAGATATATGATACTTTACATGAACGTATTTGTTTCGATATATTTATTGACAGAATTAAGAGATAATATCAAATGATTGAATTATCAGATACATTATGATATGATTACGGGCCTATGTTATGAGGTCCACTGTGATTTAAGAAATCTATTCTTTTTGACCACTCATTACTTAACTAGTATGATAAAATAACGATATTTATATTTTATTTTATCAAATATATATAACGATTTAAATTAATATTATATATATTTATAAGCGTATTATACGTACATAGTTTTATACTTTTACTATACTTTAACTTTACCTTTACTTTACTTTTACTTTACTTTAACTTTAATAATTCATACTTTAATAATTTACTTTAATAATTCATACTTTAATAATTCACTTTAATAATTCATACTTTAATAATTCACTTTAATAATTCATACTTTAATAATTCACTTTAATAATTCAAAAATTTATTATAAATAGAATTCAATAGGTTTTATTATTTCATAGAAACTTGAAAATATATTTCTCTAAACTCTCTCAATCGAATTACACATATATATTTTCTTTGTATTATTTCAAGATATTATCAGTATACATAAAATACTACGACGGAGTTATATTCAGACGATTTTAAAATAAGTTTTCAAACGGGATAGAGCTAAGGAAATTATGGGTTATAGCTATGGAGGTTATGGGTATTGATCGAGGGTATTGCTCGTGAGGTCAACCTAACGTTTATCATTTTCATTTCGTCTACGTACTTTCCTGCAATATTGAATCTCAATATTGATACGTTCGTGAATCCGAGGCCAACCTTGCACTTGTTAAATGACGTTATATGTATTTTTACTACGAAATACAGTATGGTGAGTTTCATTACTCCATTTTTATATATATTTTTGGGCTGAGAATACATGCGCTGTTTTATAAATGTTTTACGAAATAGGCACAAGTACTAAAACTAATTCTATGTGGGTTTAAACCAGAAATATACCCTTAGCTTGGTAACATTAAACTACTTATCTATGTACGGTAGGCGCGAATCCTAAAGATAGATCTATTGGGCCTGACAAACCCCATCCTGACTATGGGATGCTTTAGTACTTCGAGGTTATTTTAAACACACCTGATCTGGTGTACTTCAGAGGGTAAAACATGAACGTTAAGGCTTGTTACCGGGTGCCTACAACTTATAGAATACTTTTATACACTCGCGAGTGTACGGATATTTATAGAAACTGAAATCTTGTGGTCTATTACTATTACAGAAATGATTGATTATGATAAACTAATGAACTCACCAACCTTTTGGTTGACACTTTAAAGCATGTTTATTCTCAGGTATTAAAGAAATCTTCCGCTGTGCATTAGCTCATTTCAAGGATATTACTTAGAGTCATTCATGACATACTTTGAAAGACGTTGCATTCGAGTCGTTGAGTTCATCAAGATTAATATTAAGTCAATTATAGTTGGATGTAATATGAAATGGTATGCATGCCTTCAATTTTTGATGTAAAGAAAGTTTGTCTTTTAAAAACGAATGCAATGTTTGTAAAACGTATCATATAGAGGTCAAATACCTCGCGATGTAATCAACTATTGTGAATCGTTTATAATGTATATGGACGGATCCTTTCAGTTGGTATCAGAGCGGTGGTCTTAGCGAACCAGGTCTTGCATTAGTGTGTCTAACTGATAGTTGTTAAGATGCATCAGTGAGTCTGGACTTCGACCGTGTCTGCATGTCAAAAGTTTTGCTTATTATTTTTAGTCTGAAATCATCTACTTACCACCCTTAGGAAATTACCTGCTTATCATTCTTAAGTCTAGACGCGTTTTCCTACATTTATTGCATAATAGTGTATAGACGAATTCTTATCTTAGCATATCTGTTACTGTGAACTTTGACTGACATCTTTCAAAGATTCCTCCGTAATTTATGGGATTTTGGTATTATATATACATATGTAAATTATGTATTGAAGAATACCAAATCTAAATTCTACAATCTATTTCATACAAAAAAATTCTTTCCCTGATCATACAAGATGGATCCCTCAACCAGTTTGAGTTCCTCGAATTCCGACAGCTATGCCGATATGGATTTCCACATGAGCTCCGAAAGCAGCGTGACCGGAATGGATCAACCAATTAGCCATCATCTATTCTGGATGAAATGGGGATGGGTTCGTAATCTACTTAACCATTGGAGACAAGAAGAAGGTGATCCCTTTCATCCACCACATTGCCCTCTTGGCAATGAACCTGAAGCACTTACTGGCGAACCTGTCCGAAACACCATTTTCTCTCTCATTTCCAGAGTATCTCGTCATGATTATATACTACACCAAATTCTAGATCTTATTTATCCGCTCGTCCGAACCGACAATCACCCCGGTGTAATAGAAGAAGTCAACGAGCTTCGCACTCGGGTAGTGGCTTTGGAGAATATGGTGCAAAGGTTACAAACACCAGCAGCAGCACCAGCAGCATAACCAGTACCACCATCAACAACATCAACAGTACCATTACCACCACCAACAACAACCGCATCGCAAACCTCAACTTCACAATCTGTCCCACGAGCATCGACGTCATACGCCATGTAGATACCAAGGAATACCACAACGATTAAGTATTGATTCATAACTTCATTGGGGAAACATTCTACGGCGATTATGTAATTTCTAAAGTTTAGAAATTATCTATCCTAGCCTTAACCATAAATCAAATGAGTTTAATTTAATATTAACTCATTAAATCTATATTACATCTGAAGAAATATACACATATATATTTCCATAAAGACTGTAATAAAATTCTTTTGTACAAAATATTAATTGTGAATTTTTTTTTTTTAACGGGTAGGTAATACCCGAGAGATATATAAATTCACAATTAATATGTTACATTCTTCGAATCTGATTCAGCAAGTCATCCATTATACTCCCTACTTTCACAACAATATACATTCTTTTATAGAAATCAAAACAACCATACTCATTCAAAATCTAATTACATATTCTGATTTTAAAATCTCAGAATTCGATTCAAGAAATAACCGAAATCATCACTCTTAGATTCCTACATCTTTCAAAACTATACTTTGACTTCAAAACTGTCCTAGAACCTCATTTCTATTCATGGAACTCACAAAAATATTTGTATCATTCAAAATCTTAAAACATCATATGTATATTAACAATTACAATATGTGTTCAAACACTTCGAAATTCCTAAAGACATGCGAGATGATTATCCAACCACACATTACCCACTGTCATGCACCTGAAAAGCTCTCGAAACCAAAGTTATAGTTTAACATGTATCCATGTCAGATCCTTTGATATTTATTACCAAATATAATTTTTCAATCTCTTTCCAAAATAGACAGTTTTGTCACAACTCTAGCAAATCACCTTCATTTGTTTATACGAATAAACCCTTCATCATGGTTACCGGGGAACATTTCATATCTCGTCACTGGGTGCGGATAGAAGCTATATGAGTAGAGATTTTTGTGCTAAATTAAGTTGTCCATTGACGCCTTTGGATAGTAAATTTTTACTCGAATTAGCAAATGGTAAATTAATTTCAGCAGATAATATATGTCGGAATCGAGAAATTAAACTGGTTAGTGAAACATTTAAGATTGATTTGATACCAGTAGAGTTAGGGAGTTTTGATGTGATAATCGGTATGGACTGGTTGAAAGAAGTGAAAGCAGAGATCGTTTGTTACAAAAATGCAATTCGCATTATACGAGAAAAAGGAAAACCCTTAATGGTGTACGGAGAAAAGGGCAACACGAAGCTACATCTTATTAGTAATTTGAAGGCACAAAAACTAATAAGAAAAGGTTGCTATGCTGTTCTAGCACACGTCGAGAAAGTACAAACTGAAGAAAAGAGCATCAATGATGTTCCCATTGCAAAAGAATTTCCCGATGTATTTCCGAAAGAATTACCGGGATTACCCCCACATCGATCCGTTGAATTTCAAATAGATCTTGTACCAGGAGCTGCACCAATAGCTCGTGCTCCTTACAGACTCGCACCCAGCGAGATGAAAGAACTGCAAAGCCAATTACAAGAACTTTTAGAGCGTGGTTTCATTCGACCAAGCACATCACCGTGGGGAGCTCCTGTTTTGTTTGTCAAGAAGAAAGATGGTACATTCAGGTTGTGTATCAACTACCGAGAGTTGAACAAACTTACCATCAAGAACCGCTACCCACTATCGAGAATCGATGACTTATTTGATCAACTACAAGGCTCGTCTGTTTATTCAAAGATTGACTTACGTTCCGGGTATCATCAAATGCGGGTGAAAGAAGATGATATTCCAAAGACTGCTTTCAGAACACGTTACGGTCATTACGAGTTTATGGTCATGCCGTTTGGTTTAACTAATGCACCAGCTGTGTTCATGGACCTTATGAACCGAGTGTGTGGACCATACCTTGACAAGTTTGTCATTTTTTTCATTGATGACATACTTATTTACTCAAAGAATGACCAAGAACACGGTGAACATTTGAGAAAGGTGTTAGAAGTATTGAGGAAGGAAGAATTGTATGCTAAGTTTTCAAAGTGTGCATTTTGGTTGGAAGAAGTTCAATTCCTCGGTCACATAGTGAACAAAGAAGGTATTAAGGTGGATCCGGCAAAGATAGAAACTGTTGAAAAGTGGGAAACCCCGAAAACTCCGAAACACATACGCCAGTTTTTAGGACTAGCTGGTTACTACAGAAGGTTCATCCAAGACTTTTCCAGAATAGCAAAATCCTTGACTGCATTAACGCATAAAGGGAAGAAATTTGAATGGAATGATGAACAGGAGAAAGCGTTTCAGTTATTGAAGAAAAAGCTAACTACGGCACCTATATTGTCATTGCCTGAAGGGAATGCTGATTTTGTGATTTATTGTGACGCATCAAAGCAAGGTCTCGGTTGTATATTAATGCAACGAACGAAGGTGATTGCTTATGCGTCTAGACAATTGAAGATTCACGAACAAAATTATACGACGCATGATTTGGAATTAGGCGCGGTTGTTTTTGCATTAAAGACTTGGAGGCACTACTTATATGGGGTCAAAAGTATTATATATACCGACCACAAAAGTCTTCAACACATATTTAATCAGAAACAACTGAATATGAGGCAGCGTAGGTGGATTGAATTATTGAATGATTACGACTTTGAGATTCGTTACCACCCGGGGAAGGCAAATGTGGTAGCCGATGCCTTGAGCAGGAAGGACAGAGAACCCATTCGAGTAAAATCTATGAATATAATGATTCATAATAACCTTACTACTCAAATAAAGGAGGCGCAACAAGGAGTTTTAAAAAAGGGAAATTTAAAGGATGAAATACCCAAAGGATCGGAGAAGCATCTTAATATTCGGGAAGACGGAACCCGGTATAGGGCTGAAAGGATTTGGGTACCAAAATTTGGAGATATGAGAGAAATGGTACTTAGAGAAGCTCATAAAACCAGATACTCAATACATCCTGGAACGGGGAAGATGTACAAGGATCTCAAGAAACATTTTTGGTGGCCGGGTATGAAAGCCGATGTTGCTAAATACGTAGGAAAATGTTTGACGTGTTCTAAGGTCAAAGCTGAGCATCAGAAACTATCAGGTCTACTTCAACAACCCGAAATCCCAGAATGGAAATGGGAAAACATTATCATGGATTTCATCACTAAATTGCCAAGGACTGCAAGTGGTTTTGATACTATTTGGGTAATAGTTGATCGTCTCACCAAATCAGCACACTTCCTGCCAATAAGAGAAGATGACAAGATGGAGAAGTTAGCACGACTGTATTTGAAGGAAGTCGTCTCCAGACATGGAATACCAATCTCTATTATCTCTGATAGGGATGGCAGATTTATTTCAAGATTCTGGCAGACATTACAGCAAGCATTAGGAACTCGTCTAGACATGAGTACTGCCTATCATCCACAAACTGATAGGCAGAGCGAAAGGACGATACAAACGCTTGAAGACATACTACGAGCATGTGTTATTGATTTCGGAAACAGTTGGGATCGACATCTACCGTTAGCAGAATTTTCCTACAACAACAGATACCATTCAAGCATTGAGATGGCGCCGTTTGAAGCACTTAATGGTAGAAAGTGCAGGTCTCCGATTTGTTGGAGTGAAGTGGGGGATAGACAGATTACGGGTCCGGAGATTATACAAGAAACTATCGAGAAGATCATCCAAATTCAACAACGGTTGAAAACCGCCCAAAGTCGACAAAAGAGCTACGCTGACATTAAAAGAAAAGATATAGAATTTAAAATTGGAGAGATGGTCATGCTTAAAGTTGCACCTTGGAAAGACGTTGTTCGATTTGGTAAACGAGGGAAATTAAATCTAAGGTATATTGAACCATTCAAGATTATTGATCGTGTCGGACCAGTAGCTTACCGACTTGAGTTACCTCAACAACTCGCGGCTGTACATAACACTTTTCACGTCTCGAATTTGAAGAAATGTTTCGCTAAAGAAGATCTCACTATTCCGTTAGATGAAATCCAAATCAACGAAAAACTTCAATTCATCGAAGAACCCGTCGAAATAATGGATCGTGAGGTTAAAAGACTTAAACAAAACAAGATACCAATTGTTAAGGTTCGATGGAATGCTCGTAGAGGACCCGAGTTCAAATGGGAGCATGAAGATTAGATGAAGAAGAAATACCCGCATCTATTTCCAGAAGATTCGTCAACACCTTCAACAGCTTAAAATTTCGGGACGAAATTTATTTAACGGGTAGGTACTGTAGTGACCCGAACTTTTCCATGTTTATATATATTAATTGAGATTGATATTTACATGATTAAATGTTTCCAACATGTTAAGTAATCAAACTTGTTAAGACTTGATTAATTGAAATATGTTTCATATAGACAATTGACCACCCAAGTTGACCGGTGATTCACGAACGTTAAAACTTGTAAAAACTATATGATGACATATATATGGATATATATATATATATATATATATATATATATATATATATATATATATATATATATATATATATATATATATATATATATATATATATATATATATATATATATATATATAGTTAACATGATACTATGATAAGTAAACATATCATTAAGTATATTAACAATGAACTACATATGTAAAAACAAGACTACTAACTTAATGATTTTTAAACGAGACATATATGTAACGATTATCGTTGTAAAGACATTTAATGTATATATATCATATTAAGAGATATTCATACATGATAATATCATGATAATATAATAATTTAAAATCTCATTTGATATTATAAACATTGGGTTAACAACATTTAACAAGATCGTTAACCTAAAGGTTTCAAAACAACACTTACATGTAACGACTAACGATGACTTAACGACTCAGTTAAAATGTATATACATGTAGTGTTTTAATATGTATTTATACACTTTTGAAAGACTTCAATACACTTATCAAAATACTTCTACTTAACAAAAATGCTTACAATTACATCCTCGTTCAGTTTCATCAACAATTCTACTTGTATGCACCCGTATTCGTACTCGTACAATACATAGCTTTTAGATGTATGTACTATTGGTATATGCACTCCAATTATCAGCACTTAGCAGTCCATGTGAGTCACCTAACACATGTGGGAACCATCATTTGGCAACTAGCATGAAATATCTCATAAAATTACAAAAATATGAGTAATCATTCATGACTTATTTACATGAAAATAAAATTACATATCCTTTATATCTAATCCATACACCAACGACCAAAAACACCTACAAACACTTTCATTCTTCAATTTTCTTCATCTAATTAATCTCTCTCAAGTTCTATCTTCAAGTTCTAAGTGTTCTTCATAAATTCTACAAGTTCTAGTTACATAAAATCAAGAATACTTTCAAGTTTGCTAGCTCACTTCCAATCTTGTAAGGTGATCATCCAACCTCAAGAAATCTTTGTTTCTTACAGTAGGCTATCATTCTAATACAAGAACTTCGAGCCATCCAAGGATCCGTTGAAGCTAGATCCATTTTTCTCTTTTCCAGTAGGTTTATCCAAGGAACTTAAGGTTCGTGAATCAACCAGTGGCCAAGTCTTACTTCCCGACGAAGTAAAAATCTGTGAAAGTGAGTTATAGTCCCACTTTTAAAAATCTAATATTTTTGGGATGAGAATACATGCAGGTTTTATAAATGATTTACAAAATAGACACAAGTACGTGAAACTACATTCTATGGTTGAATTATCGAAATCGAATATGCCCCTTTTTATTAAGTCTGGTAATCTAAGAATTAGGGGACAGACACCCTAATTGATGCGAATCCTAAAGATAGATCTATTGGGTCTAACAAACCCCATCCAAAGTACCGGATGCTTTAGTACTTTGAAATTTATATCATATCCGAAGGGTGTCCCGGAATGATGGGGATATTCTTATATATGCATCTTGTTAATGTCGGTTACCAGGTGTTCACCATATGAATGATTTTTATCTCTATGTATGGGATGTGTATTGAAATATGAAATCTTGTAGTCTATTATTATGATTTGATATATATAGGTTAAACCTATAACTCACCAACATTTTTGTTGACGTTTTAAGCATGTTTATTCTCAGATGATTATTAAGAGCTTCCGCTATCACATACTTAAATAAGGACGAGATTTAGAGTCCATGCTTGTATGATATTGTGTAAAAACTGCATTCAAGAAACTTATTTTGTTGTAACATATTTGTATTGTAAACCATTATGTAATGGTCGTGTGTAAACAGGATATTTTAGATTATCATTATTTGATAATCTACGTAAAGCTTTTTAAACCTTTATTGATGAAATAAAGGTTATGGTTTGTTTTAAAATGAATGCAGTCTTTGAAAAACGTCTCATATAGAGGTCAAAACCTCGCAACGAAATCAATTAATATGGAACGTTTTTAATCAATAAGAACGGGACATTTCAGTTGGGATTATAAGGTAATACTCACGCTTAAATGACACAACGCGTTTTGGGATCACAGGCTGAGTATAAGTGCGAGTACGTTGTGGTTAAGCGTGCTCAGGCGAGAGCACTACCAGGATGGGTGACCTCCTGGGAAAGTGCTTCTCGTGTGTGGTCGCCAAGAAAAAGCCATGCGCCTGCGGGCAAAGCAGACAATATTGTGGTCATGTTAAGCTGGGGTGTTACAGAATGGTATCAGAGCCACTCATGTGCCGTTGGGGGTGGTGGGGCAAACCTCATCGAGGACGATGAGTCCCTAAGGGGGGGGGGGTGAATGTAACACCCTAGGCAAATCCCACATCGCCCACGAACATGAGTGATCATGGGATTATAAGGTAATACTCACGCTTAAATGACACAACGCGTTTTGGGATCACAGGCTGAGTATAAGTGCGAGTACATTGTGGTTAAGCGTGCTCGGGCGAGAGCACTACCAGGATGGGTGACCTCCTGGGAAAGTGCTTCTCGTGTGTGGTCGCCAAGAAAAAGCCGTGCGCCTGCGGGCAAAGCGGACAATATTGTGGTCATGTTAAGCTGGGGTGTTACAGAGACGAATACGGGTCACGATACGTATTAATTAATTCGAATATTATATATTAAACTATGTATGAATTATTGAATTGCTAGATGTGGACTATCGACTGTGGACTAATAATATTGGACAATTAAAGTGAATTAAAATACTGATTATAACATATGAAACTAAATAATTCTTCAAGTTTGCCACTTGATTTCATCTTAAATCTCATCTGTATCCTGACAATTATAATCCGCGTTCAAACCTTTCATGATCCTTGAAAATACCTCAATCGAGAAGATGAATCAACCGCACTTCATCTACGGGAGAAAAAGATTGATGCATTTAGTTATGCACTTGAAAAACACACGGAAACTGAGTAAACGTTTAACACATAACTGTGCTAATTTCTTTAGTGTTATTATTACCCAAAATAACCTTGCAGTTCTTCTTCGAAATAGCCAAATTTATCACAGCTCCAGCAAGACAACTTCGACTTTTCGTACGAAACAACCTTATTATAACGTTGATATATACGCGTGCTCTTTTATTGTTACCAGGGAACTTTTCATATTCCACCATATTACCATCAGCGTTTAATCATCTAAAAACACAATTCTCTTGAAACCACCTCGGATTAATAACCGATGATTCAGATATCATAGCATTAAATGCAGAGGAAACAGAAAAATTGTAGATGGTCTAAACGGCCAAAAGTTTGATGATAAAGAAAGGAGTGTTAGGAACGCTCGATAGAAAATTGGGTATTGAAAAACAGATTAAGTTACCCATGAAGGAGACCAAGGACAAATACAAAAAAAAACCAAACTCTATATTCAAAGGATTCAGGTAATTCTGGATCCGTTGAAATCTTTAGAGAATATCTTGCTCCGAAGTCATGTTAAAATCTTGCGGAAAATATTTCTCCATCAACCATCGAACTTAGAAATTCGAAAATATCATCATCAATATCTTCGATATTTCTGAGGATATTTTCATAAATATTCTCGTCCGAAATTATATACCTCTTCGTGCTTCCTGTGTATCATTATATTGGAAACATTCAAGAGAAAATTTAGTATCGAAAAACAGATTATGCGAAACTATGAAGAAAGTCATGGACAAATCACAAAGAATAAGCTTGACTTCAAAGAATCCAAGTGATTCAATGTCTGCTAAAGTCTTTAGTGAATATCTTGCTCCTTACTCTAAACCCTTACTGACAATAGTTTCTATCATCCATCGATATTAGAAATTCCAAGATATCATCATATCTTTCATTATAAATATCCTCCATATTTCTGAAGATATTTTCATAACTATTCGTATCTGAAATCAATAATCTATTCGTGCTATCAATGTTACATCATATAGAAACTGTTAGTTTCTATATTCTGTAAACTTTCGAGCTTAAAATATGAATGTTTTTGAAGTAGTGTTGGGAACTGATGCATGAGTTAGTATAATATAATGACACTTGATCAACGTAATTATATTACAGTAAGTCATGCTGAGTTTCTAATGAAACCTGATGATGGTTCACAGTAGATTATACCATCATCATATGTCATGTTACATAACTCTTTTATTCTACATAACCTCCGAACATATCAAGAAGAATATATTCATGATAGTTCTATCGTCTGTATTTTTGATAAATTTGAAAATCAAATCGTGCTATCACGTTCCACCCTACTTAGAACATTATAATCATTCGAGACTCTATATCTACAAATTCTGGACCATTAATCGCTTGACTTGAAGTCGAGAAGAGAAAATAAAAGCATAGAGCTTTGAAATATAAGGGAGAATATAAAGCCGATAACAACACATAAATTACAAACCGTGTATATCAATGTTTATCGCAACATAAAGACACGGGAGAATTAAAAACATTATAATCCCGAGGGCGAAATAGAAGAAAACAGATTCCTCTGGTGGAAGTTGGAAAAGGAGAATGATTGTTGCGATAATAAGGATGAGGACAAGGATCAGAACTGGATTAAGCATTTTTAGAATCTTTTGAATGTATGAAACAAGAAGGAAAGTATAGGAAGGGTGAGAATAATGGAATGGAAGAATTTAATTTATAATGGAAATATCAGACAGAGTAATCAAGCAGATCACCGCATTTAATTCGAGAGATCTTAATTTCCTTATTCGCCGAAGAATCAAATCTTTTTGATTTCGAAGATTTTCTATAAATCCCTTGAATTCCGGAATTCAACCCAGGCTCCGTCAAAAGTTAAGACGAATCCTTACTTTTCCTATTTAAATCTTTTGCGATAGCTTCTCTCATACGCTCCGAGTAATTTAATTATTCTATTCAAATATCTAACGATGATAAAACTCTATTTATCAACTCAAATGTGTCATGAAAACATTTTTATTGTTGGCCATGACCACCTCACTCAAATTTCGGGATGAAATTTCTTTAACGGGTAGGTACTGTGATGACCCGGGAATTTCCGACTAAATTTAAACTTAATCTTGATATGATTTCGACACGATAAGCAAAGACTGTAAAGTTGAATCTCAAAAACTTTGAACGGTGTTCATGTATGCATTTAACCTTTGACTATTTTCGACGATTCACGAACAACTACTTGTAAATAGATTATATATATAAAAATATACTAATACATTAATAAATTATAAATTGTTAGAATTTAGAATAGAAAATAATAAATGATATAATAAAGTTATTATTAATATAAACCTATATATATACACACAATGACCCAAAGTAAATACTTGTATTTATTTATATGTTAGTTAACAGTGTAATAGTGAAATAGGTTATAACTATTATCTATATCAACTAATATTTAAACTATATCAACAATAATATTACCATTTTTGCTCGAGTAATAAATTGAAATATATAGATCAAAAGTATAGGTATTATATGTTATTATATATAAATAATTATTAAATATTACATGATTAAATATATGTAGTAATAATAGAATTAAAAGTAAATGTAAAAATATATATATATATATATATATATTAATTATGTAATTTAAATTAAATAAAATTGCATATAATTCGTACGAAGTGGTTATCTGTATCTTTCAATCTGTACAAATCTTTGTTTCTGGTCTCCAAATCAAATCCAAATCATAAATGTAGACAAATTTAGTTGAAAATCCCCATCTGCTTTATAGTTTCTTTCTATTATATTTTTGTGTTTTATTTCCTTTATTAATATTAATTGGGAACTGTCAAATTTTTTTTATATATATAAATCAATCGATTACTTCTTAGAATTAGGTATTTCATCAACCTTATAACATCATAATCAATTTCACAATATCTCTATCAAGAATAAACTGAATTATTCAGTATGTATTTACTGATTTTCAGCGACACCTCTATTTCGTGTACAATTTTTACAACAGTTCAAATTCGAATGATTCTTGAAGAATTATTAACACAGTTTTGTTAGATATCTTTCAAACAAACTTTCTGTATAATCTCGGATTTCAATTCGTTGAAACAAGTGTGAATTTGTCGAGTCAAAGTTGTTGTCAACGAGTCAAACGAATCGTTCATCGCACAATTTGAGTTTAACTCAATGATTTGGATCCAATTGAGGTTACAGAAAGTTCATAGGTGTGATTTACAATCATTTTCATGTTGTAAGTTGGGTCTCAAACGCTTTAAATTTCAAAATCAATAAATGAGTTCACGTGTGTTCTTCGTATTCTGCTACAGCGAGAATTTTTTGTTGTTGTTGTTTTATTCTGTTAATTAACTCCAACCCTTGCAATGAATTGAGTGTGTCTGTTTCTTTCATTAATAAATCCCGAGTAATTATGCTGTTACTTTGATTAATGGGTTTGGCCGATTGAAAGTGAAGAAGGAGAAGTAAGATGAGCAGATATAATATAAAGCAATTAAATTGTAATATAAATCAGAAAAGCTGGAGCAGTGGGATGGTTGTGGGTGCTGTTGGATTTTTGAGAGGTCGAAGGTTCAAGCCTTACATGAGGCACAAATCTGTTCTTTTTGTTAAACCTTTTCCTAAGGTAGTTTCAATTTTATTATTATTATTATTATTATTATTATTATTATTATTATTATTATTATTATTATTATTATTATTATTATTATTATTATTATTATTATTATTATTATTATTATTGTTGTTGTTATTGTTATTGTTATTGTTATTATTATTATTATTATTATTGTTATTGTTAATGTTATTATTGTATTATTATTCTTATTATTATGCTAATCAAAGTATTACTACCATTAATATTATTATTAATGTTATCATTTATAAAGTTATATATTGTTATACTTATTATTAGTATTTGATAAGTATTATTATTAATATTATCATCATAATTATTATTATTGGTACTACCATTAATATAAGTAGTAGTTACCAACTATTATTATCGTTAATATAACCCTAGTTACAATTATAATTATTATTATTATTATTGTTATTACTAATAATATTATTATCAAAATAAGTATTAATATTAAATAATATGATTATTAATATTATCTTTATTAATCACAAAAACTATCATTTTTAAGCAAATAAATACTTTGTACATAAAATATATTTATTATATATACTACACTTATATTAAAACTTCACATAACTATATATATATAAAACCTACTAAAATTATTTATATAAACACTTACAAACAACAAATTATCGATTTTTAAACAAGTACGTATCTCAATATATTAATATAACTATAAAATATTAACCATTTGAATGAACACACAAATTTAAAATATATTTTATTAATATAAAAGTAATGTAATTAATAAATTTATATATATATTCAATCGAATACGATTATATGTATTAATAAATATACAAATGATATAGGTTCGTGAATCCGAGGCCAACCTTACACTTGTTCAATGATGTTATATGTATTTTTACTACAAAATACAATACGGTGAGTTTTATTTGCTCCCTTTTTAAATGCTTTTGCAATATATATTTTTGGGACTGAGAATACATGCGCTGCTTTTATAAATGTTTGACGAAATAGACACAAGTACTTAAAACTACATTCTATGGCTGGATTATTAAACCGAATATGCCCCTTTTTAGTCTGGTAATCTAAGAATTAGGGAACAGACACCCTAATTGACGCGAATCCTAAAGATAGATCTATTGGGCCTAACAAACCCCATCCAAAGTACCGGATGCTTTAGTACTTCGAAATTTATATCATGTCCGAAGGAGGATCCCGGAATGATGGGGATATTCTTATATATACACATTGTGAATGTCGGTTACCAGGTGTTCAATCCATATGAATGATATTTTTGTCTCTATGCATGGGACGTATGTTTATGAGAAATGGAAATATGAAATCTTGTGGTCTATTAAATTTATGAAGTGATTATTTATGTTAAACTAATGAACTCAACAACCTTTTGGTTGACACTATAAGCATGTTTATTCTCAGGTGTTAAAGAAATCTTCCGCTGTGCATTAGCTCATTCTAGAGATCTTAATTTAAGTCATTCATGGCATATTTCGAAAGACGTTGCATTCGAGTCGTCGAGTTCATCAAGATCATTATTAAGTCAATTATAGTTGGATGTATTATGAAATGGTATGCATGTCGTCAACTTTCAATGAAATGAGAGTTTGTCTTTTTTTAAAATGAATGCAATGTTTGTAAAATGTATCATATAGAGGTCAAGTACCTCGCGATGTAATCAACTGTTGTGAATCGTTTATAATCGATATGAACTTCGTCCGGATGGATTAGGACGGGGCGTTTCATCGGATATAAGGATAATTTGACGAGGACACTCGCACTTTAAATTTATGACCGATGGACTGTTATGGACAAAAACCGGACGGACATATTAAATAATCCAGGACAAAAAACAATTAACCCATGGGAATAAACTAAAATCAACACGTCGAACATCATGATTACGGAAGTTTAAATAAGCATAATTCTTTTATTTTCATATTTAATTGCACTTTTAATTATCGCACTTTTATTTATTGTCATTATATTTAATTGCACTTTTAATTATCGTATTCTTTAATTATCGCAATTTTATTTTATAGCACTTTTATTTATCGCAATTTCATTATCGTTATTTACTTTACGCTTTAAATTAAGTTGTATTTATTTTTAATATTTTACATTAGGTTTTAACTGCGACTAAATTTTTAAAATCGACAAACAGGTCATTAAACGGTTAAAATCCCCTTTTATAATAATAATATTACTTATATATATTTTTGTATTTTTACAAATATAGTTTTTAAAATTATAGCGTTAAGCTTGTTTAAAAGATCCTTGTGGAACGAACCGGACTTACTAAAAACTATACTACTCTACGATTAGGTACACTGCCTATAGTGTTGTAGCAAGGTTTAGGTATATCAATCTGTAAATAAATAAATAACTTGTGTAAAATTGTATCGTTTTTAATAGTATTTCGTAGTAAAAATAATACTATTTCATATACCCCTCGCATAACATCAAGTATTTTTGGCGCCGCTTGTCCTTAAATGTTGATTAATGATACCAATTTACCTCTGATTAATCATTTGTTTATCAAGTACTTTGTGGGTACCCACCACCGCACTCGCGGAGGTCTGGAATCCCAACCCAGATAAACTGGTCGAACAGACCAGTTTCCACACACCCCATCTCATTTTTTGCGAAAAAACCCACAAAACCACTCCCAAAATTGCGATTTTTCACCAATAAACATCAAATTTTTTGCTAAAATCATGTTGAGAAGGATGCTACCAAGAAGTTACTCAAGAAAATTGGTAATTTCTACATCTAAACACCCTTTAATTCGAATTATTAGTGTTCTTGAACAAAAATATACCTAATTTGATTTTGATGATTTCTAGTGTAATTGTGCTTAAATTGATTATATATTATGCTTGTATAACCTAGATTGATGCTATTTAACATGATTAGAAGCCTTAAACTTCAAATTTTGAGTAATATAGGGTTTGTGTTCTTGAGCAAAATTGGGGCTTTTTGATATAAATGGGTTATGGCCGAATTTTGTTGTTAGTTTATACTAAATTGAGTAGTGTAACATGTTTAGGTTGCTAAATGATCAAAACTTTGATCCTAAACATGATTTTCAAGAATTAAAGTGGACTTTTTAAGTCAAAAATGCATGAACTCAATTTAATTGATATGAATGCCATTTGGAACTTGTTTAATTGCTAGTAATGATTATTTTGACATGTTATTTGAGATAAAAGCTAAAGAACATTGTATACATTCTCATATATGTTCATTTGTAAAAGTGTAGAATTTTTAATATTATGAAAATGTGTATAAAGTTTAATATAGATTAAACATGTCATTGTAATTGTTTTGATTTATGATTTTGCTAACACTAATACATATTTGGATGCACAAAAATTGTGTTTGATATGTTTTACAGACTGAAAGGGGTGAATCTTCATCCGCATCTCAGGCTCACAATGCTCCTCCTGAGAATGCAGCAGAACATGAGATTAATGACCTATATAGACAAGAACTACCGCATCAATTCATTCCATATTCAAATATAGAATTGGCAGATTTACATCCTAATTTAAGGTTTGATCGACATTGGATAGATTATCCAAAATACCAGAGGAACTTGCACACCCTTCAGTCTAATATTGTTGAAGTACCTAGAGTCATAGATTGGGAACCGTTAGAAACAGTTGGATTGGCCGGTCCAATCAGAGAATTACTTACACAAAGGTATGGTAATTCTACTTTTACTGATTGGGAACGTTTGTTTAATATACGTAGGCGTGTATATAGAGAATGGTGTGTGGAGTTATTGTGTAGTATTGAAATAAATGATCGGGTATCTACCTTAAATGATCGTAGTTTTATTAGATTTTTATTAGGAGGTGTGATGCGTCATATGTCTCTACTAGACATGGCTCAGGCTTTGTGTATATATACGCCTGAGGAACTAGCATCTACTGATTGTCAAAGATTGATAGTTGAGGGTAGGAGGGTTGATGAGAATTTTGATATGAATGGTGTATGGAGTAGAAAGACTAGGCATAACCGATTTCGTGGGGGGAATAACTCTTATACTGATATTGATAGAGCTGAGCTAAGAGTAATCCATAGGTTCTTAGCAAACTCAATTACACAGCGAGGTAAGAACAAATAGAAAGTAAATGAGAATGATTTATTTTATCTCATGTGTATTCGAGACCCATAGAGCGCTGTGAGTATACCTTATTGTGTGGGTTATTATTTATCAGTTATAGTTAAGAGTATACGGCCTAATGGGATAATAGGAGGTGGTATCTTTGTTACCCTAATTGCTAAGTATCTCGGTGTCGATAGAAATCGGGGGGATTAATAATTGCAGCACCGGAACCCCGTGATACAATTGGTTTGAAAGTATATCATGGTGCTAAGGTTTTAAAGAAAAAACATAACGCTGCAGCACCATATGATGGCTCGCATCCACAGGTCGAAAGAGATCGGCAGCAAGGTAACGTGGGAGGGGGGAACGAGATGACAGAAATGCAACTTTTTATGGCTCATCATGAGTATGAAATGGCTAGACAACGAGCATTTCAAGATTGACAGTATCATCAAAACCAAATCATAAGTCATCGTGCACATATAAATGCAGCTTATATTGCGATTCCAATACCCGTATTTCCTCCCTGGACTATACAGACCCGACCACCGTACCCTACATATGACCCAGCTCAAGCATTCTACAGTACATACGGCTATGAATGAGATCCCTACTGGAACCATCCTTATCAACCCTGATTTTCTTTTATTTTTATTTTTATTTATTTGGTAACTTGTAATTTTATACTTTTAATATTTCTTTTGATACTTTAATAGTTTTTATTTTCTAACTTTTATTATTAGATTTTTAATAATTTTTGAATGTGGGGTGATATACCCAACTTCAAAAATATGTATATATATGTTTGTAGTTTATCTCATGTACAAAACAGGGTAAAACAGCGCATTTTCAAATATTGGCATTAAGTTCAGCAAAAGCTAGTACTTTTGACGACAAAACGAAAAACAAATGTGATGAAACAACAAGACGGAATGAGCAAATGATGTGCACCATTTATCATTCAACAAACAAACGCAAATTTGTTTGGAAACTTTGGTAAAATTTAATCATTTTTCTACGCTAATCACCTTCAATAATTTAAATTGTTACTGATTTCTTGCAAATGAGTGCATTGCAAGATCTTAAGTGTGGAAAGGGGTTAAATTCTTTCTGGATTTTAAAATTTTAACTTATACACTTGGTTACCATTAAAAATACTAGTAACGCAGTAGTTGTATTAGAATCTAGTGCTCTCTGATAATAAAGAACAGCCCTAGTCTTATATACTGACTACCCAATTCTAGTAAAAAAATTTCAAAATTTTCAATTAAATGAACTCAAAATCATGTTTATACATATTTATGAACGATAAAACTAGGTGTTAACACCGAAATTATTGTTACCTCAGAAAGGACATAAATTGAGAAACAAACCAAAATGTTAGAATTCATTTAAAATGGAATAGAGGACAATAAAAAGACAAAGAAATGAAAATAAAAGCCAAGTGTGGAAAAAATTACCAAGTTATTTAAAACATATATCACATATTTTTGTACAAATAACTGAAGATACTTTTGTTTTAGACTAAACTAATCAGTTTTACCCAATTTACTGTAATATATTTGAAAGAAAGATGGATCTACACGATGAATCAATTCCATCATTAAAAGAAAGTAAAGTCTTCCGAAAAAGAAACGCGCTTCTTGATTTAGGTCATGAAGTTGTCGTCCAGACCAGCTGTAGGTTAACGAAAAATCTAGAAAAGTCATCTCTAAAATCAGCAGGAAATCCACGGACCTCAGCATCAAACAGGGTCGCCAAGTGGTCAAACTTATCTTAACCATGAGAGGATCTGTCTTGTAAAATGGGGAGGACGCCGTGCAAATTAGCTGGATAAGACTAATGAATCAGATCCCCAGAAAGGATAATCTCCTTAAAGATCAAAAATCAGCTTTTAAGACTGATATTACTCAATCCTAGAGATTGACCTTAAAGATTTAGAATTCAAACTCATGGAATTCGATGATATCTAAACTCGAGCTTGAACGAGAAAATATTTTGATTAAAATTACAAACCGATTTGTTTTTTGAGAACCCATTTTTAATGCGTTCATTACCATTGAACGTAAAATCCTAGGAATTCACCTGGAATTCATTAGGTCACCTGAACCAAATCGGGTGTCAACCGTAAGAATGGTGGTTGCATAGCATGGTCGAAGACAGGACCTTGTGCCAGACCGAAAAAACTATAGGGTGAGCTTTACTATTGCTCCTACCAAGGATAGTAATTGCATCCGACACGTTATAGACCATAATTAAAAGCATATCAGGGGACATTGCCTTAACAGTTGCTTGTTCAACGCTTTCCTTTACAACCGGACGGTAGTTTACCGAAAGGTAATATACGGAGCAAGTATACTGGACGTGTTGCTTTCCCAATACAAGGTTAGCAAGTGGGTGACACAAAACCACAAGTTTTAAGCTAAAATTTTAAAATCTGAAACCCGCCAAACCCACAAAAACAATTTGCAAACACCGATGAAGGGTTATTCCGGAAAACTTATCTAGGGTAAAAGCTAGATTGAATTTTCAAAAGATCAAATGTTTTCATAAAGATCTAATTTCCTTAAGGATCTAAATTTTTATAGTCATGTGGGACTGTAAACCACATCGCTACTATCATTGTTCATACCGCCGTATAGAAATCACTGATGTACAAAGTGTGAAGAATAAAGAAGTGATTCTAGTATTTTTATTTCAAGACTATATTGCTTGAGGACAAGCAACGCTCAAGTGTGGGAATATTCATAGCATTAGTGGGAATATATGAAATAGTGGGTATCATTAATCAGCGGAACTCTGTGGGAATATTCATATACCCCTCGCATAAATGACGCCACCAGAAAAGATCACTTTCCCTTACCTTTTATTGATCAAATGTTGGAAAGATTAGCCGGAAATAGTTACTATTGTTTTCTTGATGGTTTTTTCGGATATTTTCAAATTCCAATAGCACCCGAGGACCAAGAGAAAACCACGTTCACGTGCCCTTATGGTACTTTTGCTTACAAACGCATGCCATTTGGACTTTGCAACGCCCCTGCAACCTTTCAAATGTGCATGATGGCGATTTTTCATGACATGATAGAAGAATGCATGGAAGTTTTCATGGATGACTTTTCAGTCTTCGGTGATACTTTTGAAACATGTCTAGTTAATCTGGAACGAATGCTTATTAGATGCGAACAATCAAATCTAGTACTTAATTGGGAGAAATGCCATTTCATGGTTAAAGAAGGCATCGTTCAAGAACACTAATAATTCGAATTAAAGGGTATTTAGATGTAGAAATTACCGATTTTCTTGAGTAACTTCTTGGTAGCATCCTTCTCAACATGATTTTAGCAAAAAATTTGATGTTTATTGGTGAAAAATCGCGATTTTGGGAGTGGTTTTGTGGGTTTTTCGCAAAAAATGAGATGGGGTGTATGGAAACTGGTCTGTTCGGCCAGTTTATCTGGGTTGGGATTCCAGACCTCCACGAGTGCGGTGGTGGGTACCCACAAAGTACCGCGAGTGCTGAAATTTTTTTTTTTTTTATAAAACTTTAAACTTAATAAAACATATAATTTGATTAATTTAAAATTTTGTTTTCCTTTTTAGGACGAGGTTGTTTCGGTACGTTGACCTAGTCCGTCCCTCAACAAAATTTTAAAATTTCATCATTTTAAAGCGTTGTTTTAAAAGCAAAGATTTTTTGGTTTTTTAATGTTTTTGGCATACTTTAATTCAATAAGATTAAAAATAATGATAATAAAAGTTCTCGTCCCTCCCTTGGGTAGAGAAATTTCGGTTCAACGACCTAGTTTTCAACTCATGACGAATTTTAAAAATCATATTTTTAACTTAACGAAATAAAGTACATTTTTGTTTTTAAATTCACACCAAACTTAAATTTAAAATGCATAAAATTAAAAATTCATATTATGAAAATTATAAATTCACACGAAATTTTTATTATGTTTTTGTTTTTATACATACAAACTTATATTAGAAATATAAATTTTCCAAATATTTACAAACTTAAATATTTTGATTTTAAAAAGTTTACATTAATAATTTAATATAAATTTAAAAACAAAGAAAAAATTAAATTAAAAATCTTTTTGGTCTTTTATCCTACTTTAATCAATCAAATATTATCAAAAATATACGTCCCTCTTTTCGGTAAAGTAATTTCGGCTATATTACCTAGTTTTACTTCTGACGAATTTTTGAAATATTTTGAGTTGATTGATTAAAGATATTTATACCTTAAGAATAAACGGTAAATTTCGCAGTGATGTAATAAATTTTTGTATGATATCAATAATTTCGGTCGCAAAACTTAATTTTATTGAATACCAATTTAATACTTTATAGCGAACGATTTAGCGTTTATTATCAAAAGATTAAAAATAAAAATAAAAACTGAAAACTGTACAAACTTACCTGTGAAATAGAATTCTCAGTGACCTGTTTTAGCCCACTCATAAGAGAGTCGGACTAATTGGTTTTCCATAGCTACATAAGCGTAACCTCGAGCATTCAATGTTTTTTCTTCGAAACATATGAACGGTCCATCTCTGCATAAAGTAACAAATTCGGTATTGGAATATGTTTGATTATTTGAACATTTACCTTCGTGTGACCATTTTCTGCATTTGTGACATCTTTCAAGGTGTCGTGCTCTTCTTTTCGCTGCGGATTTTGATTTTCCTTTACCAAAATGTAACTTATTATTTTCGTTCCTGGATTCTTTTCTTACTCCTTCCAATTTACCTCTGATTAATGATACCAATTCACTTGGAAGGGTGTCATTATTATGTTTAGTGATCAAAGCGTGTAGCATTAGACCATGGTTTAGTTCACAGGAAGTCTTCATCTCGTAAAACCTAAAAAAAATAAAAATTCAGAATGGGGAGAGAAGACTAGTTCTTTAGGGTCTGCTAGGGAAAGACCATTCAGATTCCATTCTCGAAAACTACACAAAAACAGAACATCTAACTCTAACAGAAATACATATTATCCTTTAAAGACTTGATTCTCCCCACACTTAGTTAGCTGTGGTGTCGAAATTATGATTAACTTCGTTGTCAACTTCCATTGGACTATTTATGTAATGTTTAACTCTGTGACCATTAACCTTAAATTCAATCCCATTTGAATTTATTAATTCTACTGTTCCGTACGGGAAAACTCTTTTGACTATGAATGGTCCAGACCATCTTGATTTTAATTTTCCAGGAAATAACTTGAATCGTGAATTGAAAAGAAGAACTCTGTCTCCTTTTTTAAATTCTTTTGAACTTCTGATTCTTTTATCATGCCATTTCTTCGTTCTTTCTTTATAGATTAACGAATTTTCGTATGCTTCATGTCTCAATTCTTCTAATTCGTTTAATTGACTTAACCGTAGACGTCCGGATTCATGTAAATCAAGATTACATGTCTTCAAAGCCCAAAATGCTTTGTGTTCAATTTCTACTGGAAGATGACATGCTTTTACGTAAACGAGTCTAAAAGGTGTGGTTCCAATTGGAGTTTTGTAGGCTGTTCTAAAAGCCCAGAGTGCATCCTCCAATTTCATGGACCATTCATTCGGATTTGTTCCTACGGTTTTCTCTAGAATACGTTTTAAAGCTCGGTTGGTATTTTCAACTTGTCCACTTGTCTGTAGATGATAAGCGGTTGAGATTTTATGAGTTACTCCATATCTTTTAAGAACTTTCTCAAGTTGATTGTTACAAAAATGAGTACCCCGATCACTTATTAAAGCTTTCGGTGTTCCGAACCTAGCAAAAAGACGTTTTAAAAAGTTGACTACAACTCGTGCATCATTAGTTGGGAGAGATTATGCTTCCGCCCATTTAGATATATAATCAATAGCAACGAGAATGTAGAGATTATTATGAGATTTTGGAAATGGACCCATAAAGTCAATACCCCACATGTCAAATACTTCACATACTTGAATGACATTTTGTGGCATTTCATCACGTTGACTTATTTTTCCGGCCCTTTGACAAGCATCACAGGATTTGCAAAGGAGGTGTGCGTCTTTGAAAATTGTAGGCCAATAGAATCCAGCATCGTAAACTTTTCTTGCTGTAAGTTGAGGCCCATAATGCCCTCCTGTTGGTCCTGTGTGACAATGGTTTAAGATTTTACTAGCTTCATTTCCGAATACACATAGGCATATTATTCCATCGGGACAACTTTTAAACAAATGTGGATCTTCCCAGAAATAGTGTTTTATATCACTAAAGAATTTATTTCGTTTTTGGTACGACAATCCTTTTTCAAGGAATCCACATACTAAGTAGTTTGCATAGTCTGCAAACTATGGAATTTCACTATAATCTATCTTCAATAGATATTCATCAGGAAAGTTGTCTTGTATGGCCGATTCATTTAGAACTTCTAATTCGGGATTTTCAAGACGAGAAAGATGATCAGCGGCGAGATTTTCTGCTCCCTTTTTATCTCGGATTTCAATATCAAACTCTTGTAAGAGTAAGATCCAACGGATTAATCGTGGTTTGGCATCTTGTTTTGAAAATAGGTATCTAAGAGCAGAATGGTCGGTATAGACCACCGTTTTTGCTAGAACGAGATATGAACGAAATTTGTCAAAAGCAAAGACAATAGCAAGGAGTTCTTTTTCAGTAGTTGTGTAATTCGTTTGTGCTCCTTGTAACGTCTTACTAGCATAATAAATAGGTTGAAATCGTTTTTCAATCCTTTGTCCTAAAACGGCTCCCATTGCAAAATCACTTGCATCGCACATTAGTTCAAATGGTATATTCCAATTTGGAGTTATCATAATCGGCGCATTAGTGAGTTTTTCTTTAAGAATATTAAAAGATTTGATACATTCATCTGAAAAGATGAATGGAGCATCCTTTTCTAGGAGTTTATTCATAGGAATGGCAATTTTAGAAAAATATTTTATGAAATGTCGGTAAAAACCGGCATGTCCTAGAAAACTCCTAACTCCTCTAACATTGGTGGGATGTGAAAGTTTAGCAATTACATCTACTTTAGCTCTATCCACTTCAATTCCTTCCTTTGAAATTTTATGACCAAGAACGATGCCTTCTTTAACCATGAAATGGCATTTCTCCCAATTAAGTACTAGATTTGATTGTTCGCATCTAATAAGCATTCGTTCCAGATTAACTAGACATGTTACAAAAGTATCACCGAAGACTAAAAAGTCATCCATGAAAACTTCCATGCATTCTTCTATCATGTCATGAAAAATCGCCATCATGCACCTTTGAAAGGTTGCAGGGGCGTTGCAAAGTTCAAATGGCATGCGTTTGTAAGCAAAAGTACCATAAGGGCACGTGAACGTGGTTTTCTCTTGGTCCTCGGGTGCTATTGGAATTTGAAAATATCCGGAAAAACCATCAAGAAAACAATAGTAACTATTTCCGACTAATCTTTCCAACATTTGATCAATAAAAAGTAAGGGAAAGTGATCTTTTCTGGTGGCGTCATTTAATTTTCTATAATCAATACAAACATGCCATCGTGTTACAGTCCTAGTAGGAATAAGCTCATTTTTCTCATTTGTGATGACAGTCATGCCACCCTTCTTAGGCACGCATTGAACTGGGCTTACCCATGGACTATCAGAGATTGGATAAATTAAACCTGCATCTAGCAGTTTAATAATTTCTTTCTTAACAACATCTTGCATATTAGGATTTAGTCTTCGTTGGCGTTGCACATACGTTTTATGACCTTCTTCCATAAGGATTTTATGTGTGCAATACGAAGGACTTATTCCTTTAATATCATGAATCTTCCATGCAATAGCTGGTTTATGAGCTTTTAGCACAGAAATGAGTTGAGATTTTTCAATTTCAGTAAGAGAAGACGATATTATTACAGGTAATTTAGATTCACCATGCAAATAAGCATATTCCAAATGGTTTGGAAGTGGCTTTAACTCTAATGTCGGTGGTTCTTCTATCGATGATTTATATCGATATCTGTCTTCCTCTTTTAGCATTTGAATTTCTTCTATTGTTGGTTCATATCCATTAGCCATAAGTGTAGCTAACATTTTAGCTTCATCAATTGGTTCAGTCCCTTCTCCTAAAGAACATTCTCCTGTTCCTTATAATTCTGGAAATTCTTCTAACAATTCTGCATGTGATTCTATAGTTTGAATATAATAACATGTATCATCTGCAGATTGCGGTATTTGCATGGCTCTATCCACAGAAAAGGTAACACTCTCGTCCTCTATACTTAGGGTCAGTTTCTTACCAAACACGTCTATTATTGCTTTGGCCGTGTTTAAGAATGGTCTTCCTAATATGAGAGGTACTCGAGAATCTTCTTCCATGTCCAGAATAACAAAATCTACTGGAAATACTAAAGTACCAACTTTAACTAGCATGTTCTCCATTATCCCTCTAGGATATTTTACTGATCGATCGGCTAGTTGTATACTTATTCGTATTGGTTTCAATTCTCCAAGGTCTAGTTTAGCGTATAGTGAATACGACATTAGATTTATACTAGCACCTAAGTCTGCCAATGCTTCTATTGAACTAAGACTACCCAGAAAACATGGAATTGTGAAACTTCCTGGATCAGAGAGTTTTTCTGGTATCTTATTCAACAGCACTGCTGAACAATTAGCATTCATAGTAACGGTCGAGAGTTCTTTCATTTTCTTTCTATTCGTGATTAGATCTTTCAGAAATTTAGCATATCTAGGCATTCCTGAAATCACATCAATGAAAGGAAGATTTACATTTATTTGTTTAAACATATCCAAGAATTTAGATTGCTCGGCTTCAAGTTTCTCTTTTCTCATTTTACTCGGGTAAGGAAGTGGTGGTTGGTATGGTTTAACATAGGGTTTAGCCTTAACCGTGTTATCTTCATTAACCTTTTCAACTACCGGTTCTTTTTCCTTATCTTGATCAGATTGTGGTTCTTGTAGAGTAGGAATAGCTTCATCAGAAATTACAGGCATTTCAGGTGGTTTAAGTGTAATACCACTTCTTGTGGTAATGGCTTTAGCTGTTTCATTCCGGGGGTTAGCATTTGTATCACTAGGTAGACTTCCCAGTTTTCTTTCACCTATTAACCTTGCTAGGTTGCTCACTTCTTGTTCTAAATTTTGAATCGAAGCTTGTTGATTTCTAAATGCTTGAGCATTTTGTTCATTGGTTTGTTTCTGAGATGTGAAAAACTGAGTTTGAGATTCAACTAGCTTCATCATCATATCTTCTAAATTCGGATTTTTATCATCCGTTTGTGGTGGTTTATTTTGAAAAATAGGTCTTTGCTGATTGTAAGTAGTATTGGATACTTGCTGATTACTAGGACCTAGTTGGTTGTTGTATGGAACATTTCGGTTATAATTCTGGTTTTGATTGTAGATTGGTCTTGGCGGTTGATAATTATTCTGATAATTATTTCCAGGCCTTTGGTTTATGTATGAAACATTCTCTCTTTGTTCCATTGTTAGTTCAATACTGAGACAATCTTTTGTCAAATGTGGTCCTCCACACTGCTCACAATTAATTCTTATTGAGTGAATATCCTTAGTCATCTTTTCCATTCGTCTCTCGACAGCATCTATCTTTGCAGAAATGGAATCTAAGTCATGGCTAGAATCGGCTCTAGCTGCTTTAGATGATCTAACGATATCATTTTCTTGATGCCACTCATGTGAGTGGGAAGCAGTGTTATCAATAATTTTATAAGCATCAGTTGCGGTTTTCTTCATAATGGAACCACCAACTGCTATATCGATGTCTTTTCGTGTAGTGATGTCGCATCATTGGTAGAATATTTGTACTATTTGACAGGTGTCTAAACCATGTTGCAGACATCCCCTCAATAACTTTCCAAATCTTGTCCACGCTTCATATAGAGTTTCATTTGGCTTTTGCGTGAACGTAACAATTTCTCCTTGAAGTCTCACGGCTTTAGATACCGGAAAGAATTGTTTAAGAAAATTTTCAACTAAAACGTCCCATGTATCAATCGCCCCTTCAGGTAACGATTCTAACCAATCTTTGGCTTCTCCTTTAAAGTCCAGGGAAATAACATGAGATATATCTGTTCATCCTCCACTTCTCGGATTTTAAATTGTGTACAGATCCTATTCAAGGTACGAAGATGTTCATTTGGATCTTCCTTCGGCGCACCACTAAATTGACATTGATTTGTCACCATGTGTAGGATTTGTCCTTTGATTTCATAATCTGTCGCATTAATGTCTGGTTGAGTAATTGCGTGACCTTGGCCAGTGTGTTTAGCTCGCATTCGGTCATCCATACTTAGAGGTTCCAGATTTTCCATGATTGAATTTTTTGAATCTGAATCACTATAGGATTCTGATTTAATTGGTTGTTCCTCAACAATCTCTGTTTGAATGATTGGTGGTTCCGGAGGAAAGATTAGTGGTTCAGGATCTATGAATTGTCCCTGAATATTCTCCGGATTCTCAATTGTGATGTCGGGTTCAAAAAATGGATTATCGGAAATTTGAATTGGAGTACTTGGTCGACTGGATGACGATTCTAAAGAAAAATCAACGGCGACAATATTTGCTAGATGTCTTGATCGAGTTACAGGTGGTGAACGTACAAAAGGTGGTGAACGTTTTGCTCGGTGCATTCACTGAATATCCTATTTGTTTTTAAAAAGAAATAAAAATTATATAAGTTATCCAAATAATAGACTTTTCTGCTTTTGCCCACGTTTCGAATAGCCAATAGATGCAGCAGGGAGCCAGAACCCTTTAAATCGGAAGCTCACAACCCAGCCACTAACAAATCCAACTATTACTACGAAGCAGAAAATTTAGATGTCTATCAATTTAACCACTTAAAATAATTTTTCGTTGAAATTTAAAGAAATTAGAGAGAAGAAATAGAAAATTCTATGTCCTACAAAAAACTAGAGCGGCGAGAAATAAGAAAGAAAAAGAGCGCGTCGAAAAACGTCGAAAAATAAAAGGTCGAAAAATATAGGCGTCGAAAAATAAAAATAAGAAAGTAGCGCGTCGAAACTTAAAAAGGAACTAAAAACTAAGAATTAAAAGTTACGTCTAAAAATATTAAAGCTTAGAAAAATACTATATCCCAAAACGGCAATAACTTAAACAAAGTACTAAAATTTAAAAATGGCATCGCAAAATTCTAAAGCACTTAAATCTTAGTCTAAATAAAAAGCACTTAAGGGATTTTACGGCAAAGCCTAAAAATCTAAAAATAAAAATAACTATGGCAAAATACTAAATTTAAAATTAATTACGAGCGATAAATATAAATATTATGAATAAATGATTAAAAAGATATAAATATAAAAATAAACTTAAAGTTGTAAAAAGTACAATTTTTATAAAAATATTATTTTTATATTATTTATTTTATAAAAGTATTAATTTTATAAGTAATAAAACTAATTAATACTTAAAAATACAAATTTAATTAAACTAAAACTAAATTATTATAATAATTAACCCTAATTAGGGTTTAATAATAATAATAATAATTAAATTAAAACCCTAATACGTAATTAATGCTGTCTGAGGTTGCAGCTGTCAGAGACCTCCGCGAGTGCGGATCCCAGCTGGCAAAAAGTACCGCGAGTTATTTATTTATTTACAGATTGATATACCTAAACCTTGCTACAACACTATAGGCAGTGTACCTAATCGTAGAGTAGTATAGTTTTTAGTAAGTCCGTTTCGTTCCACATGGATCTTTTAAACAAGCTTAACACTATAATTTTAAAAACTATATTTGTAAAAATACAAAAATATATATAAGTAATATTATTATTATAAAAGGGGGTTTTAACCGTTTAATGACCGGTTTGTCGATTTTAAAACTTTAGTCGCAGTTAAAACCTAATGTAAAATATTAAAAATAAATACAACTTAATTTAAAGCGTAAAGTAAATAACGATAATGAAATTGCGATAAATAAAAGTGCCATAAAATAAAATTGTGATAATTAAAGAATACGATAATTAAAAGTGCAATTAAATATAATGACAATAAATAAAAGTACGATAATTAAAAGTGAAATTAAATATGAAAATAAAAGAAGTATGCTTATTTAAACTTCCGTAATCATGATGTTCGACGTGTTGATTTTAGTTTATTCCCATGGGTTAATTGTCCTTTGTCCTGGATTATTCAATATGTCCGTCTGTTTTTTGTCCATAACAGTCCATCGGTCATAAATTTAAAGTGCGAGTGTCCTCGTCAAATTATCCTTATATCCGAAGTCAAATATTCCAACTAATTGAGGACTTAAACTGTAACAAGGTCTTAATAGTTTGTTTAATAATTACACCAGGATATCAACTGCGTGTAACCCAAGGTTTTAATACTTTGTTAACAATTATGCCAAGTATCCTTGTACATAATTCACCCTTGTTTTAATAAGTCTATTAACTATTAATCCATTCTCGTGTCCGGTTAAATGAACGATTATTCATACATATAAATATCCCGCCCATCGTGTCCGATCGAGTGTATATGGTTATTTATAGGTACGTCCAATTGTAAATCTTTATATTAAATTAACAAACTATCATTTAATTAAACAAATATAAAGCCCATTAATAGCCCATAGTCTAATTTCCACAAGTGTCGTTCTTTTGTCCAAACCCTAATTATGGTACAAAGCCCAATTATTCAATTTTAATATTTAGCCCAACATCACGATTACTTCGGCTTTAATAAGCATAATAATAACTTAGCTACGAGACATTAAATTAAAAATTACATTAACCATAACTTACAATGATTAAAAATAGCGTAGCGTTACACGGACAGAATTTCGACTTACACCCTTACAACGTTTGCTAACATACCCTTATTATTAGAATTTAAAATTAAAATTAAAATTAAAATATAATATATATATATTTACGTATGAAGGAAGAAGAGAAAAAAGATGTGTAAAATTCGTGCAGAATTCGATGGCTTTTATAGGCCTACGTTGTACTGTAGAGTTCCGCGAGTGCGGTGGTTTCCTTCACAAAAGTACCGCGAGTGCGGATATGTGGATTCCAGCTCACTCTTTGGATCCTAGCTTTGCCGATGGTTTTTAAAATATAAATATAATATAAATATAATATATATATAATTTTAAGAATTATTTATATATTATATTATATTTATGTGCATAGTTGACTTGTAATTTTTAGTCCGTTGCGTCGATCGTTGAGAGTTGACTTTGGTCCCGGTTCCGGATTTTCGAACGTCCTTGCGTAGAATTTAATATCTTGTATTTTGTGTTTCGCGTCTTGTACTCTTGTAATTTCGAGACGTTTCTCACCAATAATTTGAACCACTTTGATTGTACTTTGTACTTTTGAGCTTTTTGGTCGTTTGCGTCTTCAATTCGTCGAATCTGTCTTTTGTCTTCACCTTTTATTATTTAAATTAATATCACTTTTAAATAGAATAATTGCAACTAAAAGCTTGTCTTTCTTGAGGGATAATGCTATGAAATATATGTTCGTTTTTAGCATTATCAATATACCTGGCTCATATATCACGATTCCACTCAAAATTCCATCGCTCGTTTAACCTTCGATCTACTATATGACAATCACGATCACGCTCCAACATAAAAAGGTGTCTGAATGTCACCATTAGAGGACCATTCCCGCACCATTTGTCTTTCCAGAAATGGATTTTGTGTCCGTTACCAACCTGTAAACTCAGCACATTTGAAGGAATAATTTCTCCACTTGCAGTTTCGAAAACAGTTTCACGATAGTGGACCAGGGAGATGACACTTTCATTAACTGATTTTTTATTTTCAAACCATTTTGTGAATCGTTAGTAATCAAACAACCGTATAACTCTTTTGACTTCTACTTTCTTGAAAGGTCATTTGACTTTTCCTTTAACTCTTGGTTACTTAAAAGAGTTTTCACTTGGGAAGAGTGGTTTACTTTACCATGTATCCCACCCACTTTTATATGATCGGACATTTGCGAAGTAACATAAATAGGGTTTAAATTCCTATCTTCAATTATTTATCGAAGACAATGGAAGCGATTAGGGTTAACCCATTTTATATTTTCATTAATTGATTTTAAGTGTGCTCTTCTTGCTATGGCCGATTGATTGCAATTATATGCGACCTTAGGGTTTGAGGGTTTTACCTTCACCCATTTAGTCATTTTATGTGACGACCCGGAAATTTCATACCAAATTTAAACTTTAATCTTTATATTATTCCGACACGATAAGCAAAGTTTGTTAAGTTAAATCTCAAGAATTTTAAACTGTGTTCATACATTCATTATAACCTCGACCAAATTCCGACGATTCACGAACCGTTATATATAAATAGATATGTATATGTATATATATATTATAACTTGAGAATATTAATAAAGTATTAAAAGTATAATACTTTACACGAACGTATTTGTTTCAATATGATTTTCGACGAAATTAAAAAAAATATATTAAATGATTGAATTATCAGAAACATTGAATTATGATTACAAGTCTCTGTTGAGAGGTCCACTATGATTTGAGAAAATCTATTCCTCTTGACGATATTCAGAATAATTTGTAAAGCTATTTATAAATAAAAACAAAAAGTGTCATTTACGAAAGTTAGACAAAAGTTAGTGGAGAATTGGTTTCCATAATATTCTATTAATCTATTTTCAAACGTATAAAGACGTTTTCAGTTTAAAAAGAACTTTATTATTAAAACGTATATAACTTTTATAAATATCTAGAATCATTTTTGACAACTCATTACTTAACTAGTATAATAAATATAACGATATTTATATTTTATTTCATTAAATATATATAACGATTTAAATTAATATTATATATATTTATACGCGTATTATACATACATAGTTTTTATACTTTTACTATACTTTAACTTTACCTTTACTTTACTTTTACTTTACTTTAACTTTAATAATTCACTTTAATAATTCATACTTTAATAATTCATACTTTAATAATTCATACTTTAATAATTCACTTTAATAATTCATACTTTAATAATTCACTTTAATAATTCAAAAATCTATTATAAATAGAATTCAATAGGTTTCATTATTTCAAAGAAACTTGAAAATATATTTCTCTAAACTCTCTCAATCGATTTATATATATATATATATATTTGCTCTATATTATTTCAAGATATTATTAGTATACATAAAATATTACGACGGAGTGTTGTCCGAGTGATTTCAAAATAGTTTTTTTTTTTAATGAGTCAAAGCTAAGGAAATTATGGGTTATAGCTATGGAGGTAATGGGTATGGTTCATGGGTATGCTCGTGAGGTCAATCTAGTATTTATTATCTCTGTTGCGTCTACGTACTTTCCTGCAATATTGAATCTCAATATTGATACGTTCGTGAATCCGAGTCCAATCTTGCACTTGTTAAATGACGTTATATGTATTTTTACTACGAAATACAGTATTGTGAGTTTCATTTGCTCCCTTTTTAATTGCTTTTGCAATATATATTTTTGGGCTGAGAATACATGCGCTGTTTTATAAATGTTTTACGAAATAGGCACAAGTACTAAAACTAATTCTACGTGGGTTTAAACCAGAAATATACCCTTAGCTTGGTAACATTAAACTACTTGTCTATGTACGGTAGGCGCGAATCCTAAAGATAGATCTATTGGGCCTGACAAACCCCATCCTGACTATGGGATGCTTTAGTACTTCGAGGTTATTTTAAACACACCTGATCGGGTGTACTTCAGAGGGTAAAACATGAACGTTAAGGCTTGTTACCGGGTGCCTACAACTTATAGAATACTTTTATACACTTGCGAGTGTACATATATTTATAAACGGAAATCTTGTGGTCTATTAATATATTGAAATGATTGTTATGATAAACCTATGAACTCACCAACCTTTTGGTTGACACATTAAAGCATGTTTATTCTCAGGTATTAAAGAAATCTTCCGCTGTGCATTAGCTCATTTTAAGGATATTACTTGGAGTCATTCATGGCATACTTTGAAAGACGTTGCATTCGAGTCATTGAGTTCATCAAGATTATTATTAAGCCAAATTATAGTTGGATGTATTATGAAATGGTGTGCATGCCGTCAACTTTCGTTGTAAAGAAAGTTTGTCTTTTAAAAACGAATGCAATGTTTGTAAAATGTATCATATAGAGGTCAAATACCTCGCGAGGTAATCAACTATTGTGAATCGTTTATAATGTATATGAACGGGTCCTTTCAGATGGTATCAGAGCCAGGCCCCGGACCAAACGTGCACAGCGAGGACGCTGTGTCCCATTAGGGGGGAGGATTGTAACATTCGTGTTACATCCGTCCCACATCGGTTGGAAAGGGGAACGAAGCATGCCTTATAAGGGTGTGGAGACCTTTCCTAGCATGACGCGTTTTGGGACCACAAGCGCAGCAGATCTCAAGAGAACTCTGCAGTTAAGCGTGCTCAGGCGAGAGCACTACCAGGATGGGTGACTTCCTGGGAAAGTGCTCGTCGTGTGTGGTTGCCAAGAAAAATCCGTGCGCCTACGGGCAAAGCGGACAATATCATGCTACGGGGAACGTGTTACCTGGGATGTTACAGAACTGAAAGGACCCGTTCATATACATTATAAACGATTCACAATAGTTGATTACATCGCGAGGTATTTGACCTCTATATGATACATTTTACAAATATTGCATTCGTTTTTAAAAGACAAACTTTCTTTACAACAAAAGTTGACGGCATGCACACCATTTCATAATACATCCAACTATAATTTGGCTTAATAATAATCTTGATGAACTCAATGACTCGAATGCAACGTCTTTTAAAATATGCCATGAATGACTCCAAGTAATATCCTTAAAATGAGCTAATGCACAGCGGAAGATTTCTTTAATACCTGAGAATAAACATGCATTAATGTGTCAACCAAAAGGTTGGTGAGTTCATAGGTTTATCATAACAATCATTTCAATATATTAATAGACCACAAGATTTCCGTTTATAAATATATGTACACTCGCAAGTGTATAAAAGTATTCTATAAGTTGTAGGCACCCAGTAACAAGCCTTAACGTTCATGTTTTACCCTCTGAAGTACACCAGATCAGGTGTGTTTAAAATAACCTCGAAGTACTAAAGCATCCCATAGTCAGGATGGGGTTTGTCAGGCCCAATAGATCTATCTTTAGGATTCGCGCCTACCGTACATAGACAAGTATTTTAATGTTACCAAGCTAAGGGTATATTTCTGGTTTAAACCCACGTAAAATTAGTTTTAGTACTTGTGCCTATTTCGTAAAACATTTATAAACAACGCATGTATTCTCAGCCCAAAAATATATATTGCAAAAGCAATTAAAAAGGGAGCAAATGAAACTCACAATACTGTATTTTGTAGTAAAAATACATATGACATCATTTAACAAGTGCAAGGTTGGACTCGGATTCACGAACGTATCAATATTGAGATTCAATATTGCAGGAAAGTACGTAGACGCAACAGAGATAATAAACACTAGATTGACCTCACGAGCATACCCATGAACCATACCCATTACCTCCATAGCTATAACCCATAATTTCCTTAGCTTCGACTCATTCAAAAAAAAACTATTTTGAAATCACTCGGACAGCACTCCGTCGTAATATTTTATGTATACTAATAATATCTTGAAATAATACAGAGCAAATATATATATATATATATATATATATATATATATATATATATATATATATATATAAATCGATTGAGAGAGTTTAGAGAAATATATTTTCAAGTTTCTTTGAAATAATGAAACCTATTGAATTCTATTTATAATAGATTTTTGAATTATTAAAGTGAATTATTAAAGTGAATTATTAAAGTATGAATTATTAAAGTATGAATTATTAAAGTATGAATTATTAAAGTAAATTATTAAAGTTAAAGTAAAGTAAAAGTAAAGTAAAGGTAAAGTTAAAGTATAGTAAAAGTATAAAAACTATGTATGTATAATACGCGTATAAATATATATAATATTAATTTAAATCGTTATATATATTTAATGAAATAAAATATAAATATCGTTATATTTATTATACTAGTTAAGTAATGAGTTGTCAAAAGTGATTCTAGATATTTATAAAAGTTATATACGTTTTAATAATAAAGTTCTTTTTAAACTGAAAACGTCTTTATACGTTTGAAAATAGATTAATAGAATATTATAGAAACCAATTCTCCACTAACTTTTGTCTAACTTTCGTAAATGACACTTTTTGTTTTTATTTATAAATAGCTTTACAAATTATTCTGAATATCGTTAAGAGGAATAGATTTTCTCAAATCATAGTGGACCTCTCAACAGAGACTTGTAATCATAATTCAATGTTTCTGATAATTCAATCATTTAATATATTTTTTTTAATTTAGTCGAAAATCATATTGAAACAAATACGTTCGTGTAAAGTATTATACGTTTAATACTTTATTAATATTCTCAAGTTATAATATATATATACATATACATATCTATTTATATATAACGGTTCGTGAATCGTCAGAATTTGGTCGAGGTTATAATGAATGTATGAACACGGTTTAAAATTCTTGAGATTTAACTTAACAAACTTTGCTTATCGTGTCGGAATAATATAAAGATTAAAGTTTAAATTTGGTCAGAAATTTCCGGGTCATCACAGTACCTACCCGTTAAAGAAATTTCGTCCCCGAAATTTGATAGAGGTCGTCATGACTAATAATGAGAATGTTATTATAACGATTATAGAGTTTTATCATGTTCAAGAAGAATGGATAAAATAATTCGATTACTCGAAGTGTGTGAGTGAAATTATCGTAAATGAATGAAATAAGATAATAGTGATTCGTCGTATCTTTTGACGTCATCACGATTGATCTCCGAAAAGAAAATCTTTGTAATTTATATTAGATTTGATTATTCGACGATTAAGGAAATTATGATCCTCTTCGAATTAATGCGATAATCCATTTTGATTTCTCTGTCGGATATTTCACTATAAATCCACCTCATTTGTTTTCTTACAACTCACACCTTCTCAACTCATATTTTAAAGTATTTGTCAATATGCTTCATCCAGTGCTGATTCTTGATATACTCCTCACTTTCATATCTGTCGCTCTTCTTTTTCATCTGCCTCCGGAAGAATCTATTTACTTCTACTATACTCTTGATTTTATAGTGTTTTTAGTTCTCCCGTGTCTTTATATTGCTATATGCATTGATATATACGGTTTGTGATTTCTGGGTTGTTGTTGGGTTTTACATCTTCCCTTATATTTCAAAGTCCTTGCTTCTTCTATAATCATTGTCATCCACAGTTAATGCTCTCTTCTATTTGCTATGATTTATACTCCCATTTCTAGTTCGGAGCTTTGTCCTTTCGTTTCTTCTTCTTGCGATTAAGCACCGCTTGTAATGGTCCAGAATTCGCAGATATAAATTTCGGAATGAACATTGTTAATGTTCTAGGAAGGAAATTGTAATGGCACGATCTTGACTTGTCAAATTACCAGAATACCTCGGAAAAGGCCGAATCATCAAGAAATATTTTCTTGATATTTAGAGATCAAAGAAAATACAAGAGTCGTGTAACATAGCACATGATGAAGTTATGATATGTGAATCATCATGTTCCATTTAGAAACTCAGCATGAATTACTATAATATAATCACGTTGATCAAGTGTCATTATATTATACTAACTCATGCTTCAGCTCCCAACACTTCTTCAAGAATATTCCTATTTTAAACTCGAATGTTTCAGAATTTAGAAACTAAAATAGTTTCTTTTATGATATAATACAGATAGCGCGAAGAGGTAAATGATTTCAGATAAGAATAATTATAAAAATATCTTCAGAAGTATGGATGATATTTATAATGAAAGATACGATAATATCTTAGAATGTCTAATATCAGAGGATGATGAAGGATATTGTCCGTAGGGATTTAGAGTCAGGAGCAAGGTATTCGATAATGACTTTAGCAGACACAGAATCATTTGGATTCTTTGAAGGCAGATTTCGTCCTTGTGATTTATCCACAGCCTTCTTCATACTTTGCTCAATCCGTTTTCCAGTTCCAAAGCTTCTCTTTTTCTAAGCTTTGCCAATATACTATCCTTTATCATCCAACTTTTTACTGTTAAGGTCGTTTACAGTTTTTGCTGCTTCATCAGCATTTTTCAAAATTTTGAGAACTGGTTCGCAGTTTAGGGTGTTTTTCAGAAATTTCTCATTCAAAGAATGTAAGCCTTGGAGGTAGACGTTGTGTGTATATGTAATTGTTGATGTAGACATGCTGCGAGGTTTCAAAATACTGATTGCTGATTCTCAATAATTGGTATAGCAATTCTTGTTATAAGGTACGAATGAGTATACGATAGGGTATCGATAATTATAATGATTTTTTTTTTTTGGAAAGTCAAAGATCAGTGAAGTTGTTGGTAAGTTTATTGCTAATGTGGTGAATATAAACGATTCCCCGGTAACGTTGACGAAAGGGCAACGTATCTATCGAGGTTATAATAAGACTGTTTTGATTGAGAAGTCGAAGTTGACTTGCTGGAGCTGTGACAAAACTGTCTATTTTGAAACGGAATTGAAAAGTTATTTTAGCTAGTAAATGCCAAAGGGTCTAACACGGATACGTGTCGAACTATGACTTGGGTTTTGAGAGTTTTTCAGGTGTATAACTGTGGGTAACATGTGGTTGGATCATCATCTCGATTGTTCCTTAGTTGAAGTGTCTTCAGGAATTTCGAAGGGTTTGAGCACATATTGTAATCGTTAATACATATGATGTTCTAACACAGTTTTGAAGTCAAAGTATAGCTTTGAAAGATATAGGAATCTAAGAGTGATGATACTGGTTATATTTCGATTTGAATTATGCGATTTCAAAATCAGAATATGTAATTGAATTTGAATGAGTATGATTGCTTTGATTTATATGAAAGAATGGATATTGTTGTGAAAGTAGGGAGTATAGTTGATGATTGCTGAATCAGTTTCGAAAAATATAATATATTAATTGTGAATTTATATATCTCTCGGGTATTACCTACCTGTTAAAAATTTTTCACAATTAATATTTTGTACAAAAGAAGTTTATTACAGTCTTTATGAGAATATATGTGTATATTTTCTTTAGATGTAATATAGATTTAATGAGTTAATATTAAATTAAACTCATTTGTTTTCTGGTTGGAACTAGAATTGAGTAATCCCTAAAACTTTATAAATTGCATAAGTATTTCTTCAATAATATTGAAATTATGAATCATTACTTTGTTATTTGTTGGTTTTCGTGAAATTCTTGTGAACTTCGCAAGGTACGAATGATGTTATTTGAAAAGTTTCGAGTACATCGATGATGAAAGTGTAAAATCAAACATATATTCGAATAATACACTTCATTTATTATGAATTGGATTTTTATTGAATTGAGACAGAGATTGAAATTAACGATGGTTAAGTTGCGGATGAAGGACGTACATCATTGCATATTTGTAATATGAATTAACTGAGTAGTTAAGATTCACACATAATAGCTTAGTACGGGAAGATTTATTACGGTTTAAAATTTTATACATATAAAATATACATATAAATCTTTCGATTGGAAATGAGTTAATACTTCATAACTCGTTGATACAATATATTTGTTGTTGATTCGTAATGATGTCCATAATGATTCTTGAACTGACAGAGTTTGTGATGTTACAGGTGCTGTTGATTCTGACGATACTGACGGCACTGACTGTGTTGATGATGCTACGGTCCTGTTGATGCTGTTGTTAAAAAAATTCTAGCTTGTAAATCGTACACCATTTTCGATCAAAGTTTCTACTCTACCATCTCCGTTCACTCATCCGATTTACGGTCAGAATTAAATAATCTCTAAGATTTTGGAGATTACATAACTGCCGCAGAGATATCTCTTCAATGAAGTTTATGAATTAATACTTCATCGTTTGTTGTTGTTGATATTCCTGGATATTTACAGGGCGTATGACGTTGATGTTTGAGATACAGATTGTGATGTTACGGTGTGGGATGTGGATGTTGTTGTTGGTGGTGGTGATGGTACTGTTGGTGTTGCTGATGGTGGTACTGCTTATGCTGCTGGTGCTGCTGCTGGTGTTTGTAACCTTTCCACCATATTCTCCAAAGCCACTACCCGAGCGCGAAGCTCGTTGACTTCTTTTATTACACCGGGGTGATTGTCGTTTCGGACGAGCGAATAAATAAAATCTAGAATTTGGTGTAGTATGTAATCGTGACGAGATACTCTAGAAATAAGAGAGAAAATGGTGTTTCGGATAGGTTTGCCGGTAAGTCCTTCAGGTTCTTCGCCAAGAGGGCAATGTGGTGGATGGAAGGGATCACCTTCTTCTTGTCTCCAATGATTAAGGAGGCTACGAACCCATCCCCAATTCATCCAGAATAGATGATGACTAATTGGTTGATCCATTCCGGTCACACTGCTTTCGGAACTTGAGTGGGATTCCATTTCGGAATCCGAGGGACTTGAACTAATGACGAATTCCATTTCGTACGATTGAATAAAGAATTTTTCGATATGAAATGATTTTTCGGCTATCGGGTGGTATTCTAATTATATAGAGCAAAAGGTTTCGTAGATTACGGAGGAATTTACGGAATATGTCAGGCAAATTTTACAGTAACAGATACGCTAAGATATGATTTAGCAGATACACTAAGATATGAATTTTGTCTATACACTATTCATGCAATCAATGCAATAAGATGTGTCTAGACTAAGAATGATAAGCAGGTAATTTCCGACAAAAATGATGAGCAAAACTTTTGACATGCAGACACGGTCGAAGTCCAGACTCACTAATGCATCCTAACGGCTATCAGTTAGACACACTAATGCAGACCTGGTTCGCTAAGACCACCGCTCTGATACCATCTGTAACATCCCAGGTAACACGTTCCCCGTAGCATGATATTGTCCGCTTTGCCCGTAGGCGCACGGATTTTTCTTGGCAACCACACACGACGAGCACTTTCCCAGGAGGTCACCCATCCTGGTAGTGCTCTCGCCTGAGCACGCTTAACTGCAGAGTTCTCTTGAGATCTGCTGCGCTTGTGGTCCCAAAACGCGTCATGCTAGGAAAGGTCTCCACACCCTTATAAGGCATGCTTCGTTCCCCTCTCCAACCGATGTGGGACGGATGTAACACGGATGTTACATTTTATGAGATGAATTGGAGTTTGAAATACCTGTTGTTTTCAAGCTGAATCTACAGGTGCCGACGCCGGTGACCTCACGGTTACCGCTGGTTACCTTTGTTGTCGTTATTGTCACTGCCACATCGTTGTATTTGCGGTTGCTCCACCACTTAGGGTAACCTATAATTTCGAAGCGATTATTTTTATTTTGATTTGATTTACCACGGTGTGTACACATCATTTGTGGTGAGTGGTGTTTGTTAGCGACGGTAGCTTCTGTTTTGATAGTTGAGGACTCTGTTGCCCTCCATTGTGACGGTATTTTGCTGGACCTTGTCTCAAAGGATCGTTGGCATAGAGATTCCAGGTAACTTTGTATGTTATTAATTTTATGAATCGAGCTACCTTCGTATATTGACATGGTAGCTTGATTTAAGAAGTTAATTCTCTGCTTCTGCATTTTAAGCTACCGTCAATCTTGACATGATGGTGGGTGTCGAACGACCGATGGACTAGACTATCGCCCGATGGTGTATGACCCTAGACAAGAGGATGGAATTTTGACGATCGCCCGATGGGGGAAGACCATCGCCTGATGGTGTGTTGACGATCGACCGATGGAAGAGACCATAGGCCGATGGTCTTTTGCAGTAAATATTTTACTAAGTGTTGAATTATAGCTGTTATGTTGTCCGCGTATTTTATGATTTTCAGGATGTAAATTTTGAAAATGCATAAGTGTTAAGCATGAATTTTTAGCGAACGCTTTTTTACTAATTTGCTGAAATGTGCTGTCAGTGTGTCTAATTTCATTCTTATATACAATTTCGACCAAGAAATTTTTGTACAACCAGATGTTACCATTTAATGCATTGTATGCTAAATGGTCCAAGCTTATTTCAAGAAAGGTCAATATTTCTAGGTGGAGACTAGCTTTAAATCGTCTTCCTTCTCGTCTCAAGCTTTCTCAACGGGGTTTAGATATTGATCGCATTGGATGTGTGGTATGCAACTGTGGTTTGAAATATGCGCAGCTTGTAATGTTTGGCTGTGAGGTTGCTCTTGACATTTGGAGTTGATTTGGAGGAAAGTTCGAGTTTAGGTGGATGTGCAATTGCCGATTTTTCCAGCTTGTTCTGAATGGTTAGCTTGGTTCGAAGGTTGGCGCGCGACATCGAAGAATGACAGATTGTACGTGATCATCAGTGATTCTTTATGACACATTTGGAGGCTCCGTATTTGTGTGATTTTTCGTTCATACCCGTTGAAGAAAAGTACTTGGTTTGATACCATTCGTGTTATGTTTTTTAATTGGTTAAATAGTGAAGGTAAATGTTCTATTCATTGGAATGTTTGATTGTTAAATCCATTGTAATATTTTGTAATTTTTCTTCCCTAGCTGCTCGCTATGAGAGGTTATGTATATAAATTTATGTCGTTACATAACTAGTGGTTTCTTGTAAAAATTAAGTGTGTATCAACTCTTAATATCAAACGGGTATGCAAATAAGGGGTATATTTAGTTAAAAGTTTTTTAGAGCGTTGAGCTTTTATGAAAATGTTCATATATAATAAAATAAAACTCTATTGATTAAAATAGCTTAAAGCTTTTAAATGAAGGGAAAACGTTAGACGCTAAAAGCTATTAGAACTAACGTTTGAAAAAACTTCTACTCTTTTGTCATTTTACTATTCTGTTTAACAATTATGGTTACTCTGTCAAATGCCTAAACATATATAAAAAAGCTACAAGATACCACCTACCAGCTACAAACTACCAACTATCAGCTAACAAACAACTATATACTACCAGCTAACAACTACAAACTACCAACTATCAACTACAAACTACTAGCTTAAATACTCAAATGTGAGAAACTTGAATTGTCTGAGAATATTATGGACGTGATTAACATCTTTATTATTAAGTTAACATAAAAAAATTGGCATGAAGATATTGAAGAGGGATATGCCGACTCTAAAATATGGGGGGCAGGGCACATGGCTGATATAGAAGGTCACTTGGGGTGTACTCCAACCAGCCACTTAGCTTAACCATCACAAAAAAAGTGGGTGCAGCCTTAACAGTAGTGCATTACCCACTTGATTTTCACATCCGCATCTTATCATCATCACATCATATTTTTTATTGTTCAACGTTACACATTATATATTATATATACTACATAGTTATATTAATTTGATTAGTAACAATAATAATAATTCACAATACATCTTTATATCATCTCTAATGTAATATGGCCTTTTAATTGATAATGGAAAGAAAATAATGTTTTTGCTCTCACGTGGAAGAGGTTCAATAAAAAAGTTTAATAGAAGTTATTAAGAGGTACTTTTTCACAAGATTATCAGGACCGTTTTATTACCTTAGAAGCTTTAGTTCGAGACATAAAATTATTGATAAACTATTTTTTTAACGACTAAATATATTAAAACAAAACTAGTAAGGAGCTAGATAAATAAATAAAAAGATCTTTTAGAATTTTTGACACTTTCAAAAATTTAAATACGGTTTAATAACACACGTTTACACATGCTAAAGTTTAATTACGGATTAACCCACGTAAAAGAGTGTTTGTTGACTCTAAGACCTGTGACGACCCGAAAATTTCCGACCAAATTTAAACTTAATTCTAATTTAATTTCGACACGAGAAGCAAAGTCTATTTAATTGAATCTCAAAATTTTAAACTGTTGTTATACATTCAATTTGACCTTCGACTATTCTCGACGATTCACGAATAATTAATTGTATATATATATATATATATATATATATATATATATATATATATATATATATATATAATAATTCAAAATATAATTTGAAGTATTATATGTCATTGTTATTAAAATTAATTATGTAAAATAAAATAAAAATATGATATTATGATAACTATTATTTTAAAACATATGTATATATATAAATAAAGTATATATATGTGATTTCGAATTCATTTAATAAACGATTGTAGCACTCGTTGGTTGTTTGAATAAGTTAAATTCAAACTTATGTAATTTTAAAATAAACGATGATACGAAAATGAGTTCTATAAATTATAAGCTTAGTAAAAATGTATTTAGGAGCTATTTATTAAATTTTAAAACTTTTAAATTTTTACTTGGGGTTGGGAGTGAATAATTAATGTAATTTTTATTTAATAGTTGATGCCCGAATTTTATACCATAATAACCAAAATAAATAAATATAGTTAATTTAAAATTTTGGGATTTTTCGGAGTACTTTTTTTATCTGCCACTGATCAACAACGGAGTACGAAATATTACCTGTGAAAACTGTCGGCACATAAAATCAAACTGAGGCTGCTGTGTACTCTGTTTATTGCCAATTCATATCTCATTCACCACATGAGTATGATTAAATTATATATTAATTATTATTATATTATTATTATTAATTATTATTAATTATGATCAATATTATATCTCATACATCTACATCTATATATATATATATATATATATATATATATATATATATATATATATATATATATATATATGATATACACACTAAGAACAACCACATCTTCACAGCCTCACCATCGACAACTTCAATCAACCATCATCACCTTCACCGGTGGCCACCCATCACCACCGCCACTATCACCAGAGTCACCATACACCCACCACTTTCTCTTTATATATATACATATATGCATACTATCACCGAAACCATCTCATTTTATGTTTTCGTTATCAAGAACAAACACCACCAACCATCGTTAAACATCAAGTCACCACCATCAAAGAACAAATTCAAAACCGAAACCCATTTCAAGTTTTTCCACTTCCGCTTATATTTTCTTTTTTCTTTCTCGTTCACCACTTACTAGTTACTAGTAACAGACGAATACGATCACCCGAACCTCTAATTAATGTACATTGGACTACTCGACACCAACATATGACTGTTGTTGTGTTTTGTTTTGTTTTAAATTCCGTTCAAAATCAAGCCAAAAACCACCATCAAAAACCTATGTAACCCGATAACCCATCAACCAACTAATCTGTTTCTGTATCATCACGCAAACCCAACCCTACTGCGATATGTTTCTGTTCCCATTTTTTTTTTCTTCGAACAAACCCCAATTAAACTACTGTTATCATCCTTCGCTGCAACCGCTAGTTCTAATTCTGTTTCATTCAAACTTCACCTGCGTTTTTTTCTGTTGAAGCTACTGTAGACGTAAGATGATGAAGACGATGAGAATAATGATACATGTGGATGTCACAAAGATGCTGTTATTACAGCCGCATCTTTTTATTTTTTTCTTCGACAACTATTTCGTGGAGCCACCATGTTTTTACTTTTACTTTGGACTGCATTTTGGATTTCATTAATTTATTTAGACATACAAGATTTGGGCTGATTGCTTATATAAATTTCCACTTGGGCCGGAGTAAACTTAGGCCATAAGTCCAATGGCGTTAGTTATTTCCTGCTATTGTTGCTTACGAGACTGTGTTTAAAAAAAAAAGGGGCGTACGAATGAAGGTGATGAAACGATTGAGCATGTTGAGGATGACGATGATTGATGATAAAAGGTGATGTTATATGCTATTGGAAATGAAGAAGACAATAGTATTATACGGGTTATATATTTATGGTGAGATATAATTTCATAAATTTGATTAGCACCTCAATGGTTTGGGGAGGTGATGGGTTCGTGAGAGGCCTGGGTTCGAGTCCTGCCTGCGCCACAATTTTTTTTTTTAGCCTTAAGGTAGCATTTCTATTATTAATATTATTATTATTATTATTATTATCATTATAGTTATTATTATTATTATTATTATCAATATCATTATGGCTATTATTAGGATCATGAAAAATTTTAAGTATTATATTTTGATTAGAAATGTTAAGATTATTAATCAAAGTTTATAAATACAAATGATAACTAAGATATGATTTAAATGAAATAATATTATTATTATTAGTATTATCATTATCATTAATATTATTATTAATACTCTCTTTATTAACAAAATTATTATCATTAAATTTATTGATATTATTATAATTAATAATTAATTTTATTATTATTATAATAATAATAATAATAATAATAATAATAATTATTATTATTATTATTATTATTATTATTTTTATTAAGTATTAAGTATTATTATCAAAACTATTATTTTCATTATCATTATTATTAAACTTACCATTTTTATTAAAAACTATTGTTATTATTAAAAGTATCAATTTTATTAAAATTTATCATTTTATTATTATTATTATTATTATTATTATTATTATTATTATTATTATTAATAGCACTATTATTATTATTATTATAAGTATTATTACTTTCATATTAACAAAATTATTATAATAAATAAATATTTTCTATATAGAGTATAATTATTACAACTATCATAGAATTATATATTAGGATTATTTATATAAATATTTACATATAACAAATTATTGAATTTTAATATAATATTAATCATATGTATATAAAACCATATAAATATTAACTATATATACAAATTAAATATATAAGATTATAATCTAAGATATAATATATAAATTGTTCGATTCCCAGTATATGTGTTAATATATATATATAAATGATATAGGTTCGTGAATCAGAAGTCAACCCTGCATTGTTCAGTATCGTCGTATGCATATTTTTACTACAAAATATCGTATCGTGAGTTCATTTGCTCCCTTTTACTCTTTACATTTTTGGGACTGAGAATACATGCGCTATTTTTATAACTGCTTTATTAAATGCTTTTAAAATATATTTTGAACTTCGAATACATGAAATGCTTTTATAAATGTTTGACGAGATAGACACAAGCAAAACATTCCTCGAATGAATTATTATGCAGACAGAAGTTCTGTGGATTATTATTGAATTAGGTGGACATGATAATTGCCACCAATTGATGAATATATTTTCCCCTGATAATTATTGCTTGGTAACCTAAGAATTAGAATCGGGTATGGCCCTAATTCACGCGAATCCTAAAGGTAGCTACCGGGTTTAACACCCCCACCCAGAATGTTCACTAGACGGAAGAGCTAGTGGGCGTGGTGTTTAGTACTTCGAGGTTTATATATTATACAGACGAGATGTTCTGTTTTGGGGATATTATTGATGCGCATTATATGTTAAGGTCGGTTACCAAGCCAAGCTATGAAAGCAAAGTGAATGTTATGTATCGATAGAATGATTTTATACACAGGTTATGTGTATGTTATTTTTGTGCACGAGATATGTGTACGATTATTTAAAAATCGCGAGGCAACCTACGGGGGAGAAAAGGATACGAACCTACTCTGCTAAGCATTATAGAAAATGGTTTTGTGTACGAGATAGGTGTACTGTATTTAAATCTTGTGGTTTATCAAAATGATGAATTTTATTGCTTATGATAAACTTATGAACTTACCAACCTTTTGGTTGACACTTGAAAGCATGTTTATTCTCGGGTATGAAAGAAATCTTCTGCTGTGTATTTGCTCATTTTAGAGATATTACTTGGAGTCATTCATGACATATTTCAAAAGACGTTGCATTCGAGTCGTTGAGTTCATCAAGATTATTGTTAAGTCAATTATAGTTGGATATATTATGAAATGGTATGCATGCCGTCAACTTTTGATGTAAAGAAAGTTTGTCTTTTAAAAACGAATGCAATGTTTGTAAAATGTATCATATAGAGGTCAAGTACCTCGCGATGAAATCAACTATTGTGAATCATTTGTAATGTATATGAACGGGTCCTTTCAGTTGGTATCAGAGCGGTGGTCTTAGCGAACCAGGTCTTGCATTAGTGTGTCTAACTGATAGTTGTTTAGATGCATTAGTTGGTCTGGACTTCGACCCTGTCTGCATGTCAAAAGTTTTGCTTATCATTTCGTGTCGAAAATTATTTGCTTATCATCCTTAAAGTCTAGACACGTCTTACTGCCTCTATTGCATAGATAATGTATAGATAAATTCATATCTTAGCGTATCTATTATTGTTACCTTTGCCTGACAGCTTCCGTATTTTCCTCAGTAACTTATGGGATTTTAGTATTATATATGCATATGTAAATTATGTATTGCAGGGTACTGATCTACATCCTATAATCTATTTCTTATCGAAAATCTTGTATCTGATCGTACGAGATAAATCCCTCAACCAGTTGGAGTCCCTCAGATTCCGATAGCTATTCCGATAGTTATTCCGACAGCTATTTCGATATGGATATTCACCTAAGCTCCGAAGGAAGTGTAAATGAAATGGATCAACCAAACTAGTCATCTTCAATTCTGGATGAATTGGGGATGGGTTTGTAGAAGACTTAACCGATGGAGACGCGAAAAAGGTGATCCTTTCCATCCACCACATTCCCCTCTTGGCGAAGAACCTGAAGCATTTACCGGCGAACCCATTCGAAACACCATTTCCACACTCATTTCCAGAGTATCTCGCCACGATTATATTCTATCTAAAATTCTAAACCTTATTCATCCACTCGTTTCGACCGACAATCATCCTGGAGTAATGGAAAAAGTCAATGAGATTCGCGCTCGAGTAATCAATTTGGAGAATATGGTGCAAAATTTACCAGCTTCAACAACATCACCGGCACCAATAGTACCATCAGTAACAGCACCAGTACCATCAACAATCCATGCCTCAACATCTCATTCTGTACCTTGAGTATAATCATCGTTCTACGTATCGTTCTACATCAATTATCTTCGTTCTTCATGGCGATTATGTAATCTCTAATGTTTTAGAGATTATATATTCTTGTTCTAACGGTAAATCAAATGAGTTTAATATCATATTGACTCATTAAACCCATGATTACATCTGAAGAAAATATATATGTAAGTATATTTTCATAAAGATTGTAATTAAAAATTCTTTTGTACAAACTGTTAATGATGAAAATATTTTAACGGGTAGGTAATACCCGAGGAATATTTAGATTTTACATTAATAAGTTACACTGTACACTCTTCGAATCTGATTCAACAGTCACTTACTATCCTACTTACACCCACAGATATACGTATTCGTTCACCGCAGAATAAACATTTTCATTCAATTTCATATTTGGATTTTGACCTATCAGAATCCAACAAGTGGCATAATGAAGAAAAGATTGGACAAAATAAAATTTGTTAGAAACAAACAAATTAACTATGAGAAATTTTGTTAAGAATCCACACTAACTGTTCCTAGCTAACTGATTACATTTTATTTATCGCAATTTAATTATCGCAATTTATATTCTCGCAATTTTATTTATCGTCATTTAATTTCTGTTATTTATTTTACGCACTTTAAATATCGGGACACGTATACAAGGTTTTGACATATCATATTGACTCATCTATATATATTATTTGGAATGACCATATACACTCTATACGCGGTAATTATCGAGTTAGCTATACAGGGTTGAGGTCGATTCTACAATAATATATATACTTTGAGTTGTGATCGAGTCTGAGACATGTATACCGGTCACGATATGTATTAATTAATTCGAATATTATATATTAAACTGTATATGAATTATTGAATTACTAACTGTAGACTACAAACTGTGGACTACGAACATTGGACAATTAAAATGAATTAAAATATTGATTATAATATATGAAACTAAACATTTCTTTAAGTTTGCCACTTGATTTCATCTTAAACCTCATTTGTATCTTGACAATTAGAATCTGCATTCAAACCTTTCATGATTCTTGAAGACACCTCAATCGAAATGATGAACCAACCGCACTTCATCTACGGAAGAAAAGATTGATGCATATAGTTATGCACCTGGAAATACTTGGAACCTGAGTAAACGTTTAACACATATCTGTGCTAGCTCCTTTGGCGTTGTTATTACCGAAAATAACTTTACAATCCCTTTTCAAAATAGCCAATTTTGTCACAGCTCCAACAAATCAATTTCGACTTTTCATTCGGATTTGCTTATTATAACCTTGATATATAAATTTGCCTTTCGTCATCATTACTGGAGAACCTTTTATGTTCCACCATATTAGCAGAAAACGTACCAGCAACCTCGTTGCTCCTTGGCTTAAATCTCTCCGACAAATAACTATATTTATCTATTGAAGTCTTATCATGAACTTATCTGAACCTTGTAACGAGAATTGCCATACCAATTATCAGAAATCAGCAATCAGTATTTTGAATCTCGCAGCGTTTCTATATCAACCGATATATGTATACATATAACATTTATCTCTTAGAATTATAAACTTTCATCCTGAAATTCTGAAAAGCACCCAGTCTACGAATCAATACTTCAAAGTTTGAAAAAGCTGAATGAAGCAGCAAAAACTGTAAACGACCTTAACAGTCAAAAGTTTGATGATAAAGAAGGATACGTTGGAAAAGCTCAGAAAAGCTGGAACTAGAAAAAAAAACGGATTGAGCAAACCATGAAGGAGGCTGTGGACAAACGACAAGGACTAAACATGCCTTCAAAGAATTCAAATGATTCAGTGTCTACTGAAGTTGTTAACGAATACCTTACTTCTGACTCTAAACTCTTACGGACAAATCTTCATCATCATCCATCGATATTAGAAATTCTAAGATATCATCGTATCTTTTATTTTAAATATCCTCGGTATTTCTGAAGATATCTTCATAAATATTCTTGTCTGATATTATTTATATCTCCGCGCTATCTGTGTTATTTCATAAAAGGAAACTGTTTTAGTTTCTATATTCTGTAAATCTTCGAATTTAAAATATGAATGTTTTTAAAGTAGTGTTGGGAACTGATGCATGAGTTAGTATAATATAATGATATTTGATCAACGTGATTATATTACAGTAAGTCATGCTGAGTTTCTAAATGGAACGTGATGATTCACAAATCATAACGTCATCATGTGCCATGTTACACGACTTTTACATTCTATTTAATCTCCAAACATTAGAGAACATATCTTCCTGATAAATTTTATCTTTTCTATTGAATCCTGGTAATTTAATCGATCAAGATCGTGCTATTACAATCTTTCTCTTAGAACATTAGCCATGTTCATTCGAAATTTCATACCTACGAATTATGGACCATTATTCGCTTGACTTAAAGTCGAGAAGAGAAAACAAAAGGATGGAACTCCAAAATATAAAGAAAACGAAGGGAGTAGATTTATAGTGAAATATCCGACAGAACAATCAAAATAGATCATCGTATTTAACCAAAGAATATCCAAATTTTCTTAATTACTGAAGAATCAAATCTTATCACGAAGATTTTCTCCAAATCCCTTGAACTCCGGAAATCAACCATATCTACGTCAAAGAATATGACGAAACATTATTTTCTTATTTCACTCTTTTGTGATAGCTTCACTTATACTTTTCGCGTAATCGAATTGTTTTATCCATATTATTCAATGATGATAAAACTCTAATTTTTAGCTCGAATGTGTCATAAAAAAACATACTTATTATTAGCCATGACTATCCCAATCAAATTTTGGGACGAAATTTCTTTAACGGGTAGGTAATGTGACGACCCGGGAATTTCTGACCAAATTTAAACTTAATTCTAATTTAATTTCGACACGAGAAGCAAAGTCTATTTAATTGAATCTCAAAATTTTAAACTGTTGTTATACATTCAATTTGACCTTCGACTATATTCTCGATGATTCACGAACAATTAATTGTAAATAGATATGTGTGTGTGTGTGTGTGTATATATATATATATATATAATAATTCAAAATATAATTTGAAGTATTATATGTCATTGTTATTAAAATTAATTATGTAAAATAAAATAAAAATATGATATTATGATAACTATTATTTAAAACATATGTATATATATATATATATATATATATAAAGTATATATATGTGATTTCGAATTCATTTAATAAATGATTGTAGCACTCGTTAGTTGTTTGAACAAGTTAAATTCAAACTTATGTAATTTTAAAATAAACGGTGATACGAAAATGAGTTCTATAAATTATAGGCTTAGTAAAAATGTATTTAGGAGCTATTTATTAAATTTTAAAACTTTTAAATTTTTACTTGGGTTGGGAGTGAATAATTAATGTAATTTTTATTTAATAGTTGATGCTCGAATTTTATACCATAATGACCAAAATAAATAAATATAGTTAATTTAAAATTTTGGGATTTTTCAGAGTACTTTTTTTATCCGCCACTGATCAACAACAGAGTACGAAATATTACCCGTGAAACTGTCGGCACATAAAATCAAACTGAGACTGCTGTGTACTATGTTTATTGCTAATTCATATCTCATTCACCACATGAGTATGATTAAATTATATATTAATTATTATATTATTATTATTATTATTAATTATGATCAATATTATATCTCATACATCTGCATCTATAAATATATATATATATATATATATATATATATATATATATATATATATATATATATATATATATATATATATATATATATATATATATATATGATATACACACTAAGAACAACCACATCTTCACAGCCTCACCATCGACAACTTCAATCAACCATCATCACCTTCACCGGTGGCCACCCATCACCACCGCCACTATCACCGGAGTCACCATACACCCACCACTTTCTCTTTATATATATACATATTTGCATACTATCACCGAAACCATCTCATTTTCTGTTTTCGTTATCAAGAACAAACACCACCAACCATCGTTAAACATCAAGTCACCACCATCAAAGAACAAATTCAAAACCGAAACCCATTTCAAGTTTTTCCACTTCCGCTTATATTTTCTTTTTTCTTTCTCGTTCACCACTTACTAGTTACTAGTAACAGACGAATACGATCACCCGAACCTCTAATTAATGTACATTGGACTACTCGACACCAACATATGACTGTTGTTGTGTTTTGTTTTGTTTTAAATTCCGTTCAAAATCAAGCCAAGAACCACCATCAAAAACCCATGTAACCCGATAACCCATCAACCAACTAATCTGTTTCTGTATCATCACGCAAACCCAACCGTACTGCGATATGTTTCTGTTCCCATTTTTTTCCTTCGAACAAACCCCAATTTAACTACCGTTATCATCCTTCGCTGCAACCGCTAGTTCTAATTCTGTTTCATTCAAAGTTCACCTGCGTTTTTTTTTCTGTTGAAGCTACTGTAGACGTAAGATGATGAAGACGATGAGAATAATGATACATGTGGATGTCACAAAGATGCTGTTATTACAGCCGCATCTTTTTATTTTTTTTTCTTCGATAACTATTTCGTGGAGCCACCATGTTTTTACTTTTACTTTGGACTGCATTTTGGATTTCATTAATTTATTTAGACATACAAGATTTGGGCTGATTGCTTATATAAATTTCCACTTGGGCCGGAGTAAACTTAGGCCATTTAATCATTTGAATATGGGCCAAGTCCAATGGTGTTAGTTATTTCCTGCTATTGTTGCTTACGAGACTGTGTTTAAAAAAAAGGGGGCGTACGAACGAAGGTGATGAAACGATTGAGCATGTTGAGGATGACGATGATTGAAGATAAATGGTGATGTTATATGCTAATGGAAATGAAGAAGAAAACATGTGACGATCGCTCCAAATCCATATGGACGAACACGTCATTCATTGATTTCATTGCGAGGTATTTGACCTCTATATGATACGTTTTGTAAACATTGCATTCTTTTTGAAAATGCACACCATAAATGTATATTTAAATCAAAGATTTTCGACATCTGATGATTTCTACATATAGACAATCACCGTAATAACAGTTTACAATAGTACTTCCTTTGACAATGCAGTCAAAATAAGATACATGGTGATGATTTGGTGAATGCAACGTTTTCTCGAAAAATATGCCATGTAAGACTCCATGCACATAGCTTGTATAACATATAAGCAAATAGCAGAAGACTTCTAGAAAACCTGAGAATAAACATGCTAACAAGTGTCAATACAAAGGTTGGTGAGTTCATAGCTTTAGTGTATGAAAGGACCGCTACTAATCCATCCGGACGAAGTCCATATAGATTATAAACGAATCACAATAGTTGGTTACATTGCGAGGTGCTTGACCTCTATATGATACATTTTACAAATGTTGCATTTGTTTTTAAAAGACAAACTTTCATTACATCAAAAGTTGACAGGTGTACATAACATTTTATAGCATCCAAATGACCTATTCTGTCATTTACTTAATAATATTCTCTAATGAGCTTCAATGACTCGAATACAACGTCTTTTGAATATGGCATGAATTACCCCAAGTAATATCCTTAGTATGAGCTAATGCACAGCGGAAGATTTCTTTCAAGTCCTTAGAATAACATGCTTAAAAATGTCAACATAAAGTTGGTGAGATATAGGTTTAATGCTAGCAGCGTTATAAATATAGACCACAAGATTTAATATACATAAACGTTTTAATAAAAATATTCTAAGTGGTTGAGCACTTGATAACCATACTTAACATTTAATCAACGTCGCATATTCCCTTTATTATGAAATCTCACTACACCGTACCAAGTGTAGTCACCGAAACGAAGTACTGTGCAACCGTTGAATACTGGTCGTCCAGTCCGGTTGGGGTTGTCAGGCCCGATAGATCTATCAACAGGATTCGCGTTTACAATACCTCATGTAAATAGTAGTTACCAAGTTACAGGGAAGTATTCCAGTGGTACAACTCAACGTAGAATATATATTTTTAATCACTTGTGTCCATAACGTAAATCATAGAATGCATGTATTCTCATCCCGAAATATTTAGAATTTAAAAGTGGGACTATATACTCACTTTTGCCTTGAAGGTATTTAACTCGACTTGGTCTCCGATAGATATCACGAACCTAACCATATATATAATATATCAACATATTTTCTTTTCAAGTAATCGTTACATATATATATATATACTTATAATACTTTTAATATTTTCTTAGTCCGTAGTTAGCAGTCCGATGTTAGTGGTCCATAATTAGTTGCTCAATAAAATAAATAAAGACCCCATCGTATTCGTATTGATCAGAATTAATCTCGACCCATGGTACCATGTTGTCAAATGACGTGTTGCGTACATAAAGTACCGTGTTGTCAAATGACGTGTTGCGTACAATCATGAGGTCTTATGATTAATCTTCTCGTGTTGTTTACGGGTGGTCCTGAAATATATAAAATCAAATCATAAGTAATTATATATAAAATATCATATTAATTAGAAAAGATATGATTAATTTACTTTTTCTCCAAATATTTTCGTAGCTAACTAGCTTCAGATACCCAATCTTGTTTTAGTCGTAGTTTCTTCATTACAACTCTGTTTTTGTTGGTTCAACTTGCCACTTCCTTGGATCGAGTCAAATTTTAAGAATATGAGCTGAAAATACCTTATTTTTTATTCAAAATTACAGGTTATAGGTCAAACTTTGGTGAAACTTATGAAAGTGATCATTTTCCATCATAAAAATAACATTTAATGATCATTTTTCTAAAAATATTTACATTTTGAGTTAAAACATGAAATTTTTATGTGTTAACATATTCATAAGAAATATAATTTTTCCAGAACATGAACTTCCAATTCAAAGTTCAAGATGGTTTTTAATTATCCAATCCCAAAACAGCCCCCGGTTGCACTCCAACGATGTAGATTCAGTTTTAAGGTGTTCTTTGTAAAATCAAGTTGTATCTTGTTAAGTTAGCATATCCTTATGATATATCACAGGTCTTGAAGTGTTTTAAAAGTTAAGTTAGAAGGATCTATTTAGTTTGCGAACAAGTTTGAAATCATTCAAACTATGTTCTTGTTGTTAAAATTTTACAACACAAAATAAGATAGCTATATGAATATGAATTGAATAAATTATGAACAAGGTTACTACCTCAAGTTACTTGGACAAAGTTACTGCAAAAGATAAGAAAAATCTTGGAATCAAAAGAGTGGTGGAGTGGGATTGAAAGGTTGGAAGTAAACTTGTATACTTGAAAGGATTTTTGAAGTGTTCTTGAAAAGTTTTTCTTATGATGATTATAGATTGGTTTTTGATCTAGTTTTTGATTTAAGTGTTGAGGGTTTGCTGAATGGTTTGAGTATATAATTAGAGAGTGTTTTAGAGATATAAAATTTGAGTTAGAAATCAAAAACATGGAATGATATATAAATAAATATGGAATGTGATATATGTATGTAAAAACAAAATCCTAATTTGTAATTTTATATAATTATTGTATGCTAGAGGTCAAAAAGTGTTTCCCTCTCATTTAGGGCAGTACTTTTAGTGATTAAGATTTTGATTTGATGTGTATATACTAATAGTAAATACGTATAGAAGCTGGGTATGATACGGGTGCATATACCCTAGATATACGTATAAAAATCTTGAGAAAACGGAACGAGGATTTAAATATAGCTAGCTTTTGTAAATATACTTATATTTTTTCATGTATATAAGCCCTTTAAAAGTGATTAAATACATATCTATACGATATATGTATAAGCATTATAAGTTTTAAGTATTTATGTCAATGAACGTTACGTATAGTTATCGTTTTGAAAACTTAAGTTAGTAGTTTCAAAATATACTTATAACTCATTGTTATTAGTACACAATGAGATGTTAAACCATCCTTAGATCATGTTAAATATATATAAATACATATATATACACAAAAATATAACTATCATATGTTATATAGTTCGTGATATCATCGGTCAAATTGGACGGTCAACCGTTGTGTAAAACTCTTTTCAAAAACATAAGTCTCAACAATTTAGATTGCTTATCATGTTGGTAAGGTTTAATTTATGTAAATATTAATCTCATAGGTATAAAATGATCGAAAAAATCTGGGTCGTTACTGAAATGTCCCGTTCTTATTGATTAAAAACGTTCCATATTAATTGATTTCGTTGCGAGGTTTTGACCTCTATATGAGACGTTTTTCAAAGACTGCATTCATTTTTAAACAAACCATAACCTTTATTTCATCAATAAAGGTTTAAAAAGCTTTACGTAGATTATCAAATAATGATAATCTAAAATATCCTGTTTACACACGACCATTACATAATGGTTTACAATACAAATATGTTACAACAAAATAAGTTTCTTGAATGCAGTTTTTACACAATATCATACAAGCATGGACTCCAAATCTTGTCCTTATTTAAGTATGCGACAGCGGAAGCTCTTAATAATCACCTGAGAATAAACATGCTTAAAACGTCAACAAAAATGTTGGTGAGTTATAGGTTTAACCTATATATATCAAATCGTAACAATAGACCACAAGATTTCATATTTCAATACACATCCCATACATAGAGATAAAAATCATTCATATGGTGAACACCTGGTAACCGACAATAACAAGATGCATATATAAGAATATCCCCATCATTCCGGGACACCCTTCGGATATGATATAAATTTCGAAGTACTAAAGCATCCGGTACTTTGGATGGGGTTTGTTAGGCCCAATAGATCTATCTTTAGGATTCGCGTCAATTAGGGTGTCTGTTCCCTAATTCTTAGATTACCAGACTTAATAAAAAGGGGCATATTCGATTTCGATAATTCAACCATAGAATGTAGTTTCACGTACTTGTGTCTATTTTGTAAATCATTTATAAAACCTGCATGTATTCTCATCCCAAAAATATTAGATTTTAAAAGTGGGACTATAACTCACTTTCACAGATTTTTACTTCGTCGGGAAGTAAGACTTGGCCACTGGTTGATTCACGAACCTATAACAATATATACATATATATCAAAGTATGTTCAAAATATATTTACAAAACTTTTAATATATTTTGATGTTTTAAGTTTATTAAGTCAGCTGTCCTCGTTAGTAACCTACAACTAGTTGTCCACAGTTAGATGTACAGAAATAAATCGATAAATATTATCTTGAATCAATCCACGACCCAGTGTATACGTATCTCAGTATTGATCACAACTCAAACTATATATATTTTGGAATCAACCTCAACCCTGTATAGCTAACTCCAACATTCACATATAGAGTGTCTATGGTTGTTCCGAAATATATATAGATGTGTCGACATGATAGGTCGAAACATTGTATACGTGTCTATGGTATCTCAAGATTACATAATATATAATACAAGTTGATTAAGTTATGGTTGGAATAGATTTGTTACCAATTTTCACGTAGCTAAAATGAGAAAAATTATCCAATCTTGTTTTACCCATAACTTCTTCATTTTAAATCCGTTTTGAGTGAATCAAATTGCTATGGTTTCATATTGAACTCTATTTTATGAATCTAAACAAAAAAAGTATAGGTTTCTAGTCGGAAAAATAAGTTACAAGTCGTTTTTGTAAAGGTAGTCATTTCAGTCGAAAAAACGACGTCTAGATGACCATTTTAGAAAACATACTTCCACTTTGAGTTTAACCATAATTTTTGGATATAGTTTCATGTTCATAATAAAAATCATTTTCTCAGAATAACAACTTTTAAATCAAAGTTTATCATAGTTTTTAATTAACTAACCCAAAACAGCCTGCGGTGTTACTACGACGGCGTAAATCCGGTTTTACGGTGTTTTTCGTGTTTCCAGGTTTTAAATCATTAAGTTAGCATATCATATAGATATAGAACATGTGTTTAGTTGATTTTAAAAGTCAAGTTAGAAGGATTAACTTTTGTTTGCGAACAAGTTTAGAATTAACTAAACTATGTTCTAGTGATTACAAGTTTAAACCTTCGAATAAGATAGCTTTATATGTATGAATCGAATGATGTTATGAACATCATTACTACCTTAAGTTCCTTGGATGAACCTACTGGAAAAGAGAAAAATGGATCTAGCTTCAATGGATCCTTGGATGGCTCAAAGTTCTTGAAGCAAAATCATGACACGAAAACAAGTTCAAGTAAGATCATCACTTGAAATAAGATTGTTATAGTTATAGAAATTGAACCAAAGTTTGAATATGATTATTACCTTGTATTAGAATGATAACCTACTGTAAGAAACAAAGATTTCTTGAGGTTGGATGATCACCTTACAAGATTGGAAGTGAGCTAGCAAACTTGAAAGTATTCTTGATTTTATGAAACTAGAACTTTTGGAATTTATGAAGAACACTTAGAACTTGAAGATAGAACTTGAGAGAGTTCAATTAGATGAAGAAAATTGAAGAATGAAAGTGTTTGTAGGTGTTTTTGGTCGTTGGTGTATGGATTAGATATAAAGGATATGTAATTTTGTTTTCATGTAAATAAGTCATGAATGATTACTCATATTTTTGTAATTTTATGATATATTTCATGCTAGTTGCCAAATGATGGTTCCCACATGTGTTAGGTGACTCACATGGGCTGCTAAGAGCTGATCATTGGAGTGTATATACCAATAGTACATACATCTAAAAGCTGTGTATTATACGAGTACGAATACGGGTGCATACGAGTAGAATTGTTGATGAAACTGAACGAGAATGTAATTGTAAGTATTTTTGTTAAGTAGAAGTATTTTGATAAGTGTATTGAAGTCTTTCAAAAGTGTATAAATACATATTAAAACACTACATGTATATACATTTTAACTGAGTCGTTAAGTCATCGTTAGTCGTTACATGTAAGTGTTGTTTTGAAACCTTTAGGTTAACGATCTTGTTAAATGTTGTTAACCCAATGTTTATAATATCAAAAGAGATTTTAAATTATTATATTATCATGATATTATGATGTACGAATATCTCTTAATATGATATATATACATTAAATGTCGTTACAATGATAAACGTTACATATATGTCTCGTTTCAAAATCATTAAGTTAGTAGTCTTGTTTTTACATATGTAGTTCATTGTTAATATAATTAATGATATGTTTACTTATCATAATATCATGTTAACTATATATATAACCATATATATGTCATCATATAGTTTTTTTACAAGTTTTAACGTTCGTGAATCACCGGTCAACTTGGGTGGTCAATTGTCTATATGAAACCTATTTCAATTAATCAAGTCTTAACAAGTTTGATTGCTTAACATTTTGGAAACATTTAATCATGTAAACATCAATCTCAATTAATATATATAAACATGGAAAAGTTCGGGTCACTACAGTACCTACCCGTTAAATAAATTTCGTCCCGAAATTTTAAGCTGTTGAAGGTGTTGACGAATCTTCTGGAAATAGATGCGGGTATTTCTTCTTCATCTGATCTTCACGCTCCCAGGTGAACTCGGGTCCTCTACGAGCATTCCATCGAACCTTAACAATTGGTATCTTGTTTTGCTTAAGTCTTTTAACCTCACGATCCATTATTTCGACGGGTTCTTCGATGAATTGGAGTTTTTCGTTGATTTGGATTTCATCTAACGGAATAGTGAAGTCTTCTTTAGCAAAACATTTCTTCAAATTCGAGACGTGGAAAGTGTTATGTACAGCCGCGAGTTGTTGAGGTAACTCAAGTCGGTAAGCTACTGGTCCGACACGATCAATAATCTTGAATGGTCCAATATACCTTGGATTTAATTTCCCTCGTTTACCAAATCGAACAACGCCTTTCCAAGGTGAAACTTTAAGCATGACCATCTCTCCAATTTCAAATTCTATATCTTTTCTTTTAATGTCAGCGTAGCTCTTTTGTCGACTTTGGGCGGTTTTCAACCGTTGTTGAATTTGGATGATCTTCTCGGTAGTTTCTTGTATAATCTCCGGACCCGTAATCTGTCTATCCCCCACCTCACTCCAACAAATCGGAGACCTGCACTTTCTACCATAAAGTGCTTCAAACGGCGCCATCTCAATGCTTGAATGGTAGCTGTTGTTGTAGGAAAATTCTGCTAACGGTAGATGTCGATCCCAACTGTTTCCGAAATCAATAACACATGCTCGTAGCATGTCTTCAAGCGTTTGTATCGTCCTTTCGCTCTGCCCATCAGTTTGTGGATGATAGGCAGTACTCATGTCTAGACGAGTTCCTAATGCTTGCTGTAATGTCTGCCAGAATCTTGAAATAAATCTGCCATCCCTATCAGAGATAATAGAGATTGGTATTCCATGTCTGGTGACGACTTCCTTCAAATACAGTCGTGCTAACTTCTCCATCTTGTCATCTTCTCTTATTGGTAGGAAGTGTGCTGATTTGGTGAGACGATCAACTATTACCCAAATAGTATCAAAACCACTTGCAGTCCTTGGCAATTTAGTGATGAAATCCATGGTAATGTTTTCCCATTTCCATTCCGGGATTTCGGGTTGTTGAAGTAGACCTGATGGTTTCTGATGCTCAGCTTTGACCTTAGAACACGTCAAACATTCTCCTACGTATTTAGCAACATCGGCTTTCATACCCGGCCACCAAAAATGTTTCTTGAGATCCTTGTACATCTTTCCCGTTCCAGGATGTATTGAGTATCTGGTTTTATGAGCTTCTCTAAGTACCATTTCTCTCATATCTCCAAATTTTGGTACCCAAATCCTTTCAGCCCTATACCGGGTTCCGTCTTCCCGAATATTAAGATGCTTCTCCGATCCTTTGGGTATTTCATCCTTTAAATTTCCCTCTTTTAAAACTCCTTGTTGCGCCTCCTTTATTTGAGTAGTAATGTTATTATGAATCATTATATTCATAGATTTTACTCGAATGGGTTCTCTATCCTTCCTGCTCAAGGCATCGGCTACCACATTTGCCTTCCCCGGGTGGTAACGAATCTCAAAATCGTAATCATTCAATAATTCAATCCACCTACGCTGCCTCATATTCAGTTGTTTCTGATTAAATATGTGTTGAAGACTTTTGTGGTCGGTATATATAATACTTTTGACCCCATATAAGTAGTGCCTCCAAGTCTTTAATGCAAAAACAACCGCGCCTAATTCCAAATCATGCGTCGTATAATTTTGTTCGTGAATCTTCAATTGTCTAGACGCATAAGCAATCACCTTCGTTCGTTGCATTAATACACAACCGAGACCTTGCTTTGATGCGTCACAATAAATCACAAAATCATCATTTCCTTCAGGCAATGACAATATAGGTGCCGTAGTTAGCTTTTTCTTCAATAACTGAAACGCTTTCTCTTGTTCATCATTCCATTCAAATTTCTTCCCTTTATGCGTTAATGCAGTCAAGGGTTTTGCTATTCTGGAAAAGTCTTGGATGAACCTTCTGTAGTAACCAGCTAGTCCTAAAAACTGGCGTATGTGTTTCGGAGTTTTCGGGGTTTCCCACTTTTCAACAGTTTCTATCTTTGCCGGATCCACCTTAATACCTTCTTTGTTCACTATGTGACCGAGGAATTGAACTTCTTCCAACCAAAATGCACACTTTGAAAACTTAGCGTACAATTCTTCCTTCCTCAATACTTCTAACACCTTTCTCAAATGTTCACCGTGTTCTTGGTCATTCTTTGAGTAAATAAGTATGTCATCAATGAAAACAATGACAAACTTGTCAAGGTATGGTCCACACACTCGGTTCATAAGGTCCATGAACACAGCTGGTGCATTAGTTAAACCAAACGGCATGACCATAAACTCGTAATGACCGTAACGTGTTCTGAAAGCAGTCTTTGGAATATCATCTTCTTTCACCCGCATTTGATGATACCCGGAACGTAAGTCAATCTTTGAATAAACAGACGAGCCTTGTAGTTGATCAAATAAGTCGTCGATTCTCGGTAGTGGGTAGCGGTTCTTGATGGTAAGTTTGTTCAACTCTCGGTAGTCGATACACAACCTGAATGTACCATCTTTCTTCTTGACAAACAAAACAGGAGCTCCCCACGGTGATGTGCTTGGTCGAATGAAACCACGCTCTAAAAGTTCTTGTAATTGGCTTTGCAGTTCTTTCATCTCGCTGGGTGCGAGTCTGTAAGGAGCACGAGCTATTGGTGCAGCTCCTGGTACAAGATCTATTTGAAATTCAACGGATCGATGTGGGGGTAATCCCGGTAATTCTTTCGGAAATACATCGGGAAATTCTTTTGCAATGGGAACATCATTGATGCTCTTTTCTTCAGTTTGTACTTTCTCGACGTGTGCTAGAACAGCATAGCAACCTTTTCTTATTAGTTTTTGTGCCTTCAAATTACTAATAAGATGTAGCTTCGTGTTGCCCTTTTCTCCGTACACCATTAAGGGTTTTCCTTTTTCTCGTATAATGCGAATTGCATTTTTGTAACAAACGATCTCCGCTTTCACTTCTTTCAACCAGTCCATACCGATTATCACATCAAAACTTCCTAACTCTACTGGTATCAAATCAATCTTAAATGTTTCGCTAACCAGTTTAATTTCTCGATTCCGACATATATTATCTGCTGAAATTAATTTACCATTTGCTAATTCGAGTAAAAATTTACTATCCAAAGGCGTCAATGGACAACTTAATTTAGCACAAAAATCTCTACTCATATAGCTTCTATCCGCACCCGAATCAAATAAAACGTAAGCAGATTTATTGTCAATAAGAAACGTACCCGTAACAAGCTCCGGGTCTTCCTGTGCCTCTGCCGCATTAATATTGAAAACTCTTCCACGGCCTTGTCCATTCGTGTTCTCCTGGTTCGGGCAATTTCTAATAATGTGGCCTGGTTTTTCACATTTATAACAAACTACATTGGCATAACTTGCTCCGACACTACTTGCTCCGCCATTACTCGTTCCGACACCATTTGTTCCTTTCGTTCTATTAACCCCTGGTCCGTAGACCTCACACTTCGCCGCGCTATGACCATTTCTTTTACATTTGTTGCAAAATTTGGTGCAGAACCCCGAGTGATTCTTTTCACACCTTTGGCATAGTTGCTTCTGATTGTTGTTGTTGTTGCGGTTATTATTGTTGTTGGGATGATTGTTGTAGTTGCTGTTGTTGTTGTTGTTGTTGTTGTTGGGCCGTTTGTTGTAGTTGCGATTGATGTTGCGATTGTTGGGATAATTGTTGCGATTATTGTTGTAATTGCTGTTGTTGTTGTATTGGTGATTCTTATCACCGTTTTCCTCCCACTTTCTTTTGACTTGCTTCACATTGGCCTCTTCAGCAGTCTGTTCTTTAATTCTTTCTTCAATCTGGTTCACTAGTTTGTGAGCCATTCTACATGCCTGTTGTATGGAGGCGGGCTCGTGTGAACTTATATCTTCTTGGATTCTTTCCGGTAATCCTTTCACAAACGCGTCGATCTTCTCTTCCTCATCTTCGAATGCTCCCGGACACAATAGGCACAATTCTGTGAATCGTCTTTCGTACGTGGTAATATCAAATCCTTGGGTTCGTAACCCTCTAAGTTCTGTCTTGAGCTTATTGACCTCGGTTCTGGGACGGTACTTCTCGTTCATCAAGTGCTTGAATGCTGACCACGGTAGTGCGTACGCATCATCTTGTCCCACTTGCTCTAGATAGGTATTCCACCATGTTAACGCAGAACCTGTGAAGGTATGCGTAGCGTACTTCACTTTGTCCTCTTCAGTACACTTACTTATGGCAAACACCGATTCAACCTTCTCGGTCCACCGTTTCAATCCGATCGGTCCTTCGGTTCCATCAAATTCCAAAGGTTTGCAGGCAGTGAATTCTTTGTAGGTGCATCCTACACGATTTCCTGTACTGCTAGATCCAAGGTTATTGTTGGTATGTAGCGCAGCCTGTACTGCGGCTATGTTTGAAGCTAGAAAAGTACGGAATTCCTCTTCATTCATATTCACGGTGTGTCGAGTAGTCGGTGCCATTTCCTTCAAAATAGTTAAATGGAACAAGTTAATCATACAGAATATTAAGAGTAGTTAATAGTATTTCGTAGCATAATATGAACTCATTTATAAAAGCTTTTTCTTCATATTAGCGTTTTATAAGTTTAAATTCGGGTAGTACCTACCCGTTAAGTTCATACTTAGTAGCTAATATACAATTCAACTACTACAATTCTATATGAAAAACTGATTATAATAATATTTCGCGTTCAAACTTTTATACAATATTTTACAAACTTACAATACCGCTTATTTTACATAAAGCATGAAATATAGCACACAATAACTTTGATACAAGATAGTTGTGAAGATAATTCTAGCTAGTACACAAGTCGTTCAGCAAAGGCAATAAAGACACGTAATTCATACGTCCAGAAACAAGTCATGCATTCTGGTTTTACTAGGACTACTTCCCATCCTTGGTCTTGTGGAACATAACCGTTATGGCCGTTGATAAGACAGCGTGTTGTAACGTCGTCAAAGGGACGAGGGTTACGTAATGACCAACAGTCTCGTAATAACCTAAAAACCTCATTTCTTACCCCAATTACCGACTCCGTCACTTGTGGAAACGTTTTGTTTAATAGTTGTAGCCCGATGTTCTTGTTCTCACTTTGGTGAGAAGCGAACATTACTAATTCGTAAGCATAACATGCTTCTTTATGTTGCATGTTAGCCGCTTTTTCTAAATCACGAAGTCCAATATTCGGATATATTGAGTCAAAATAATTTCTTAACCCGTTGCGTAAAATAGCATTTGGGTTCCCCACAATATATGCGTCAAAGTAAACACATCGTAATTTATGGGTTTCCCAATGTGATATCCCCCATCTTTCAAACGAAAGTCTCTTATAAACCAAGACATTCTTGGAACGTTCTTCGAATGTCTTACAAACTGATCTCGCCTTAAATAGTTGTGCCGAAGAATTCTGGCCGACTCTAGACAAGATTTCATCAATCATGTCTCCGGGTAGGTCTCTTAAAATATTGGGTTGTCTATCCATTTTGTGTTTTTAAACTGTAAAATAGACAAGAGTTAGATTCATAAAAAAAATACTTATTAATACAAGCAATTTTTACATATATCATAAAGCATAAGAACACTATATTCCATATATTACACCACACGAATACAACTATCTTATTCCGACTCGCTCGTTTCTTCTTCTTCGGTTTTGGTTCGTTTTGCCAAGTTTCTAGGGATATATGATGTTCCCCTAATACGAGCCGTCGTTGTCCACATTGGTTTAGAAAAACCTGGTGGTTTAGAGGTTCCCGGGTCATTGTTACAACTTAAGGACTTCGGGGGTTGACGATACATATAAAGTTCATCGGGGTTGGAATTAGATTTCTCTATTTTTATGCCCTTTCCCTTATTATTTTCTTTTGCCTTTTTAAATTCAGTTGGGGTAATTTCTATAACATCATCGGAATTCTCGTCGAAATCCGATTCATCGGAGAATTGGTAATCCTCCCAATATTTTGCTTCCTTGGCGGAAACACCATTGACCATAATTAACTTTGGTCGGTTGGTTGAGGATTTTCTTTTACTTAACCGTTTTATTATTTCCCCCACCGGTTCTATTTCTTCATCCGGTTCCGATTCTTCTTCCGGTTCCGATTCTTCTTCCGGTTCCGACTCTTCTTCCGGTTCCTCTTCGGGAACTTGTGAATCAGTCTACAAATCATTCCAATTTACATTTGACTCTTCATTATTATTAGGTGAGTCAATGGGACTTGTTCTAGAGGTAGACATCTATCACATAATGTCAAACACGTTAAGAGATTAATATATCACATAATATTCATATGTTAAAAATATATAGTTTCCAACAAAAATGTTAAGCAATCATTTTTAAAGAAAACACGGTCGAAGTCCAGACTCACTAATGCATCCTAACAAACTCGATAAGACACACTAATGCAAATTTTCTGGTTCTCTAAGACCAACGCTCTGATACCAACTGAAATGTCCCGTTCTTATTGATTAAAAACGTTCCATATTAATTGATTTCGTTGCGAGGTTTTGACCTCTATATGAGACGTTTTTCAAAGACTGCATTCATTTTTAAACAAACCATAACCTTTATTTCATCAATAAAGGTTTAAAAAGCTTTACGTAGATTATCAAATAATGATAATCTAAAATATCCTGTTTACACACGACCATTACATAATGGTTTACAATACAAATATGTTACAACAAAATAAGTTTCTTGAATGCAGTTTTTACACAATATCATACAAGCATGGACTCCAAATCTTGTCCTTATTTAAGTATGCGACAGCGGAAGCTCTTAATAATCACCTGAGAATAAACATGCTTAAAACGTCAACAAAAATGTTGGTGAGTTATAGGTTTAACCTATATATATCAAATCGTAACAATAGACCACAAGATTTCATATTTCAATACACATCCCATACATAGAGATAAAAATCATTCATATGGTGAACACCTGGTAACCGACAATAACAAGATGCATATATAAGAATATCCCCATCATTCCGGGACACCCTTCGGATATGATATAAATTTCGAAGTACTAAAGCATCCGGTACTTTGGATGGGGTTTGTTAGGCCCAATAGATCTATCTTTAGGATTCGCGTCAATTAGGGTGTCTGTTCCCTAATTCTTAGATTACCAGACTTAATAAAAAGGGGCATATTCGATTTCGATAATTCAACCATAGAATGTAGTTTCACGTACTTGTGTCTATTTTGTAAATCATTTATAAAACCTGCATGTATTCTCATCCCAAAAATATTAGATTTTAAAAGTGGGACTATAACTCACTTTCACAGATTTTTACTTCGTCGGGAAGTAAGACTTGGCCACTGGTTGATTCACGAACCTATAACAATATATACATATATATCAAAGTATGTTCAAAATATATTTACAAAACTTTTAATATATTTTGATGTTTTAAGTTTATTAAGTCAGCTGTCCTCGTTAGTAACCTACAACTAGTTGTCCACAGTTAGATGTACAGAAATAAATCGATAAATATTATCTTGAATCAATCCACGACCCAGTGTATACGTATCTCAGTATTGATCACAACTCAAACTATATATATTTTGGAATCAACCTCAACCCTGTATAGCTAACTCCAACATTCACATATAGAGTGTCTATGGTTGTTCCGAAATATATATAGATGTGTCGACATGATAGGTCGAAACATTGTATACGTGTCTATGGTATCTCAAGATTACATAATATATAATACAAGTTGATTAAGTTATGGTTGGAATAGATTTGTTACCAATTTTCACGTAGCTAAAATGAGAAAAATTATCCAATCTTGTTTTACCCATAACTTCTTCATTTTAAATCCGTTTTGAGTGAATCAAATTGCTATGGTTTCATATTGAACTCTATTTTATGAATCTAAACAAAAAAAGTATAGGTTTCTAGTCGGAAAAATAAGTTACAAGTCGTTTTTGTAAAGGTAGTCATTTCAGTCGAAAAAACGACGTCTAGATGACCATTTTAGAAAACATACTTCCACTTTGAGTTTAACCATAATTTTTGGATATAGTTTCATGTTCATAATAAAAATCATTTTCTCAGAATAACAACTTTTAAATCAAAGTTTATCATAGTTTTTAATTAACTAACCCAAAACAGCCCGCGGTGTTACTACGACGGCGTAAATCCGGTTTTACGGTGTTTTTCGTGTTTCCAGGTTTTAAATCATTAAGTTAGCATATCATATAGATATAGAACATGTGTTTAGTTGATTTTAAAAGTCAAGTTAGAAGGATTAACTTTTGTTTGCGAACAAGTTTAGAATTAACTAAACTATGTTCTAGTGATTACAAGTTTAAACCTTCGAATAAGATAGCTTTATATGTATGAATCGAATGATGTTATGAACATCATTACTACCTTAAGTTCCTTGGATGAACCTACTGGAAAAGAGAAAAATGGATCTAGCTTCAATGGATCCTTGGATGGCTCAAAGTTCTTGAAGCAAAATCATGACACGAAAACAAGTTCAAGTAAGATCATCACTTGAAATAAGATTGTTATAGTTATAGAAATTGAACCAAAGTTTGAATATGATTATTACCTTGTATTAGAATGATAACCTACTGTAAGAAACAAAGATTTCTTGAGGTTGGATGATCACCTTACAAGATTGGAAGTGAGCTAGCAAACTTGAAAGTATTCTTGATTTTATGAAACTAGAACTTTTGGAATTTATGAAGAACACTTAGAACTTGAAGATAGAACTTGAGAGAGTTCAATTAGATGAAGAAAATTGAAGAATGAAAGTGTTTGTAGGTGTTTTTGGTCGTTGGTGTATGGATTAGATATAAAGGATATGTAATTTTGTTTTCATGTAAATAAGTCATGAATGATTACTCATATTTTTGTAATTTTATGATATATTTCATGCTAGTTGCCAAATGATGGTTCCCACATGTGTTAGGTGACTCACATGGGCTGCTAAGAGCTGATCATTGGAGTGTATATACCAATAGTACATACATCTAAAAGCTGTGTATTATACGAGTACGAATACGGGTGCATACGAGTAGAATTGTTGATGAAACTGAACGAGAATGTAATTGTAAGTATTTTTGTTAAGTAGAAGTATTTTGATAAGTGTATTGAAGTCTTTCAAAAGTGTATAAATACATATTAAAACACTACATGTATATACATTTTAACTGAGTCGTTAAGTCATCGTTAGTCGTTACATGTAAGTGTTGTTTTGAAACCTTTAGGTTAACGATCTTGTTAAATGTTGTTAACCCAATGTTTATAATATCAAAAGAGATTTTAAATTATTATATTATCATGATATTATGATGTACGAATATCTCTTAATATGATATATATACATTAAATGTCGTTACAATGATAAACGTTACATATATGTCTCGTTTCAAAATCATTAAGTTAGTAGTCTTGTTTTTACATATGTAGTTCATTGTTAATATAATTAATGATATGTTTACTTATCATAATATCATGTTAACTATATATATAACCATATATATGTCATCATATAGTTTTTTTACAAGTTTTAACGTTCGTGAATCACCGGTCAACTTGGGTGGTCAATTGTCTATATGAAACCTATTTCAATTAATCAAGTCTTAACAAGTTTGATTGCTTAACATTTTGGAAACATTTAATCATGTAAACGTCAATCTCAATTAATATATATAAACATGGAAAAGTTCGGGTCACTACAGTTACATTACCTACCCGTTAAAGAAATGTCGTCCCCGAAATTTGATCGAGATCGTCATGACTAACAACAAAATGTTTTTATGACGAATATGAATTGATAACTAGAGTTTTATCACCATTTAGTAATAGTGGTAAAACAATTCGATTATGTGAAGCATACGAATGAAGCTGTCACAAGAGATTGAGATAGAGATTTAACTTTTGACGTCGTCACAGTGAATTTCTGGAATTTAAGGGATTTAAAAGAAAATCTTGGAAATCTAAAAGATTTGATTCTTCGGCGAATAAGGAAATTATGATCTTCTTTTATTTAATGCGCCAATATGTTTCGATTTCTCTGTCGGATATTTCACTATAAATCCACTCCCTTTGTTTCTTTATTTCCACAGCTCACACCTTCTATTCTTTCCCCTCACTTCATACTTTAAAACATTCGTCAGTATGCTCCATCCCGTTCTGATTCTTGTTATACTTCTAACTTTCATATCTTTCATTCTTCTCTTTCATCTCCCGCCAGAAGAATCTATTCACTTCTATTATTTCCTTGGAATTATAATGTTTTTAATTCTCCCGTGTCTTTACGTTGCAATACGTATTGATATACACGGTTTGTAATTTCTGGGAGGTTGTTGGGTTTTATATCTTCCCTTATACTTCGATGTCCCTGCTTCTGTCTTCTATAATCATTGTCATCCACAGTTAATGTTCCCTCCTATTTGCTGCGATTTATACTCCAATTTCAATTTTGGAGCTTCATTCTTCCGTTTCTTCTTCTTGCGATTAAGCATCTCTTGTAATGGTCCGGAATTTGTAGCTACGGATTCCAAAATGAACACAGTAAATGTTCTAAGAAGGAAATCGTAATTGCGCGATTTTTATTTGTTAAATTACCAGAATACCCTGGAGAAGACCGAGTCATCAAGAAGAATATTTTCTTGATATGTTTGGAGATTAGATAGAATGTAAGAGTCGTGTAAATGATATATGATGACGGTACTGTGAATCATCACATTCCATTAGAAACTCAACATGACTTACTGTAATATAATGACGTTGATCAAGTGTCATTATATTATACTAATTCATGCTTCAGTTCGCAACACTACTTCAAAACATTCATACTTCAATTTCGAAGGTTTCAGATTTTAGAAACTGACATAGTTTCCTTTATGTTGTAACATAGATATTACGGAGAGAGAATTGATTTCAGGTAAGAACGTTTATGAAAATATCTTCAGAAATATCGAGGATATTTATAATGAAAGATACGATAATATCTTTGAATATCTAAGATCAAAGTATGATAGAGACTATTGTCCGCAAGGGTTTAGAGTAAGGAGTAAGATATTCGCTAAAGACTTCAATAGGCATTGAATTATTTGAATTCTTTGAAGTCAAACTTATTCTTTGTGATTTGTCCACGGCTTTCTTCATAGTTTCGCATAATCCGCTTTTCATTACTAAAATTTTCTATTGAGTGTTTCCAATACTCCATTCTTTATCATCAACTTTTGGCCATTAAGACCATCTACAACATGCTGCTTCGTCAGCATTTTCAAAGTTAACGGATCTGGGTCATCGGTTATCAAACCGAGGTGGTTTCAGGAGAATTGTGTTTTTAGATGATTAAAAGCTGATGGTAATATGGTGGAATATAAAAGGTTCCCCGGTAACAATAAAAGAGCACACATATATATCAAAGTTATAATAAGGCTGTTCCGAACGAAAAGTCAAAGTTGACTTGCTGGAGCTGTGACAAAATTGGCTAATTTGGAAAGAGATTGTAAGGTTGTTTTTGCTAATAAATGATAAGGGATTCACGCGGTTACGTGTTAAGCTATGATTTTGGGTTCGAGAGTTTTTCAGGTACAAGACTTCGGGTAATGTGTGGTTGGTTCACTCTCTCGATTGAGGTGTTTTCAAGAATCATGAAAGGTTTGAATGCGGATTGTAATTGTCGAGGTACAAATGAGGTTTAAGATGAAATCAAGTGGCAAACTTGAAGAATTGTTTAGTTTCATATGTTATAATTAATATTTTAATCCCTTTTAATTGTCCAATGTTAGTTGTCCAATAGTCCAATAGTCCAATAGTTCATATATAGTTTAATATATAATATTCAAATTAATTAATACGTATCGTGACCCGTGTACCGGTCTCAGTATTGATCACAACTCAAACTATATATATATTTTGGAATCAACCTCAACCCTGTATAGCTAACTCCAACATTCACATATAGAGTGTATATGGTTGTTCCAAGATATATATATGGATGGGTCAATATGATATGTCAAAACCTTATATACGTGTCCCGTTATTTATAGTGCATAAAATAAATACAGAAATTAAATGACGATAAATAAAATTGCGAGAATGTAAATTGCGATAATTAAATTACAATAAATTAAATGTAACCAGTTAGCTAGGAACAGTTAGCTAGGAACAGTTAGCGTAGATTCTTAACAGAATTTCTCATAGTTAATTTGTTTGTTTCTACCAAATTTTATTTTGTCCAATGTTTCTTCATTATGCCACTTGTTGGATTCTGATAGATCAAAATCCAAATATGAAATTTGAATGGAAATGGTTATTCTGTGGTGAATAGATACGTATATCAGTGAATGTAAAAAGGGTAATAGTTGATCATTGAATCAGATTTAAAAAATGTACAGTGTAACTTATTAATGTGAAATCTCAATATTCCTCGAGTACTACCTACCCGTTAAAATATTTTCATCATTAACAGTTTGTACGAAAGAATTTTTAATTACAATCTTTATGAAAACATATATACATATATATATTTTCTTCAGATGTAATCATGGATTTAATGAGTCAATAGGATATTAAACTCATCTGTTTTATCGTTAATACTAGATTACATGATCTCTAAAACATTAGAGATTACATAATCATCATGTCGAACGAAGATAAATGAGGTAGAACGATATGTAAAGCGAAGATAATCGATGTAGAACGATATGTAGAACGAAGATCATACTCGAAGTACAGATGGGGTTATTGAGGCGTGTGATATTGATATCCGAGATACAGATTATGATGTTGAGATTTACGACGTGGTTGTGGTTGGGGGTAATAAGGGTACTATTGGCGTTGATGATGGTGGTGCTGATTATGATGCTGGTGCTGCTACTGGTGTTTGTAACCTTCGCACCATATTCTCTAAAGCCACTACCCGAGCGCGAAGTTTGTTGACTTCTTCTATTATACCAGGATGATTGGCAGTTGGAGCGAGCGGATGAAAAAGATTCGAAATATGGGATAGTATATAATCGTGACGAGATACTCTAGAAATGAGAGAGAAAATGGTGTTTCGAATAGGTTCGCCGGTAAGTGCTTCAGGTTCATCACCAAGAGGGCAATTCGATGGATGGAAGGGATCACCTTCTTCTTGTCTCCAATGATTGAGGAGGCTACGAACCCAACCCCAATTCATCCAGAATAGATGGTGACTGATTGGTTGATCCATTCCGGTCACACTGCTTTCGGAGCTTGAGTGGTATTCCATATCGGAATCTGAGGAACTTGAACTGGTGGCGAGTTCCATTTCGCACGTTTGAATAAAGGATTTTTCGATATGAAATGATTTTCGAATATAAAATGATATTCTAACTTCATAGAATATCTATATATGTAGTACTAAAGATTCCGTAGACTACGGAGGAATTTACGGCATATGTCAGGCAAGTCTACAGTAATAGATACACTAGGATATGAATTTGTCTATACACTATTCATGCAATCAATGCAGCAAGATGTGTCTAGACTAAGAATGATAAGCAGGTAATTTACTAAGGATGATAAGCAGATGATTTCCGACTAGAAATGATAAGTAAAACTTTTGACATGTAGACACGGTCGAAGTCCAGACTCATTAATGCATCCTAACAGCTACTAATTAGACACACTAATGCAAGACCTAGTTCACTAAGACCACCGCTCTGATACCAACTGAAAGGATCACTACTAATCCATCCGGACGAAGTCCATATCAATTATAAACGAATCACAATAGTTGGTTACATTGCGAGGTGCTTGACCTCTATATGATACATTTTACAAACATTGCATTTGTTTTTAAAAGACAAACTTTCGTTATATCGAAAGTTGACAGGTGTACATAACATTTTATAGCATCCAAATGACCTATTCTGTCATTTACTTAATAATATTCTCTAATGAACTTCAATGACTCGAATGCAACGTCTTTTGAATATGGCATGAATTACCCCAAGTAATATCCTTAGTATGAGCTAATGCACAGCGGAAGATTTCTTTCAAGTCCTGAGAATAACATGCTTAAAAATGTCAACATAAAGTTGGTGAGATATAGGTTTAATGCTAGCAGCGTTATAAATATAGACCACAAGATTTAATATACATAAACGTTTTAATAAAAATATTCTAAGTGGTTGAGCACTTGATAACCATACTTAACATTTAATCAACGTCGCATATTCCCTTTATTATGAATCTCACTACACCGTACCAAGTGTAGTCACCGAAACGAAGTACTGTGCAACCGTTGAATACTGGTCGTCCAGTCCGGTTGGGGTTGTCCGGCCCGATAGATCTATCAACAGGATTCGCGTTTACAATACCTCATGTAAATAGTAGTTACCAAGTTACAGGGAAGTATGCCAGTGGTACAACTCAACATAGAATATATATTTTTAATCACTTGTGTCCATAACGTAAATCATAGAATGCATGTATTCTCATCCCGAAATATTTAGAGTTTAAAAGTGGGACTATATACTCACTTTTGCCTTGAAGGTATTTAACTCGACTTGGTCTCCGATAGATATCACGAACCTAACCATATATATAATATATCAACATATTTTCTTTTCAAGTAATCGTTACATATATATATATATACTTATAATACTTTTAATATTTTCTTAGTCCGTAGTTAGCAGTCCGATGTTAGTGGTCCATAATTAGTTGCTCAATAAAATAAATAAAGACCCCATCGTATTCGTATTGATCAGAATTAATCTCGACCCATGGTACCATGTTGTCAAATGACGTGTTGCGTACATAAAGTACCGTGTTGTCAAATGACGTGTTGCGTACAATCATGAGGTCTTATGATTAATCTTCTCGTGTTGTTTACGGGTGGTCCTGAAATATATAAAATCAAATCATAAGTAATTATATATAAAATATCATATTAATTAGAAAAGATATGATTAATTTACTTTTTCTCCAAATATTTTCGTAGCTAACTAGCTTCAGATACCCAATCTTGTTTTAGTCGTAGTTTCTTCATTACAACTCCGTTTTTGTTGGTTCAACTTGCCACTTCCTTGGATCGAGTCAAATTTTAAGAATATGAACTGAAAATACCTTAGTTTGTATTCGAAATTACAGGTTATAGGTCAAACTTTGGTGAAACTTATGAAAGTGATCATTTTTCATCATAAAAACAACATTTAATGATCATTTTTCTAAAAATACTTACACTTTGAGTTAAACCATGAAATTTTTATGTGTTAACATATTCATAAGAAATATCATTTTTCCAGAACATGAACTTCCAATTCAAAGTTCAAGATGGTTTTTAATTATCCAATCCCAAAACAGCCCCCAGTTGCACTCCAACGATGTAGATTCAGTTTTAAGGTGTTCTTTGTAAAATAAAGTTGTATCTTATTAAGTTAGCATATCCTTATGATATATTACAGGTCTTGAAGTGTTTTAAAAGTTAAGTTAGAAGGATCTATTTAGTTTGAGAACAAGTTTGAAATCATTCAAACTATGTTCTTGTTGTTAAAATTTTACAACACAAAATAAGATAGCTATATGAATATGAATTGAATAAATTATGAACAAGGTTACTACCTCAAGTTACTTGGACAAAGTTACTGCAAAAGATAAGAAAAATCTTGGAATCAAAAGAGTGGTGGAGTGGGATTGAAAGGTTGGAAGTAAACTTGTATACTTGGAAGGATTTTTGAAGTGTTCTTGAAAGGTTTTTCTTATGATGATTATAGATTGGTTTTTGATCTAGTTTTTGATTTAAGTGTTGAAGGTTTGCTGAATAGTTTGAGTATATAATTAGAGAGTGTTTTATAGATATAAAATTTGAGTTATAAATCAAAAACATGGAATGATATATAAATAAATATGGAATGTGATATATGTATGTAAAAACAAAATCCTAATTTGTAATTTTGTATAATAATTGTATGCTAGATGTCAAAAAGTGTTTCCCTCTCATTTAGGGCAGTACTTTTAGTGATTAAGATTTTGATTTGATGTGTATATACTAATAGTAAATACGTATAGAAGCTGGGTATGATACGGGTGCATATACCCTAGATATACGTATAAAAATCTTGAGAAAACGGAACGAGGATTTAAATATAGCTATCTTTTGTAAATATACTTATATTGTTTCATGTATATAAGCCCTCTAAAAGTGATTAAATACATATCTATACGATATATGTATAAGCATTATAAGTTTTAAGTATTTATGTCAATGAACGTTACGTATAGTTATCGTTTTGAAAACTTAAGTTAGTAGTTTCAAAATATACTTATAACTCATTGTTATTAGTACACAATGAGATGCTAAACCATCCTTAAATCATGTTAAATATATATAAATACATATATATACACAAATATATAATTATCATATGTTATATAGTTCGTGATATCATCGGTCAAATTGGACGGTCAACCGTTGTGTAAAACTCTTTTCAAAAACATAAGTCTCAACAATTTAGATTGCTTATCATGTTGGTAAGGTTTAATTTATGTAAATATTAATCTCATAGGTATAAAATGATCGGAAAAATCTGGGTCGTTACAGTGTAACACATAATCTGTATATAAACCTCATGTGCATAGTTGACTTGAAATTTTTGTTCCGATATAATATGTTTAATTTATATAATTAATTATATATTATATTAAATTCATGTGCATAGTTGACTTGAAATTTTTGTTTCGATAAGTTGTACGTTGTCACTCGACTTATGTCCCGGTTCCGGTTTTTCGAACGCCCTTTCGTACGCTGAGAAAACTAGTACTTTTCGTTTCGTGACTCGTACCTTTGTCAAAATATAAACTTAAATTATCCATAAATTATATCACTCAAAGTGTATCTTAAACTTTCGAGTGTTTTGGTCATTTACTTCTATAAATCATTGTCTCGCTATTTATTAAAATACATTTTAAAATCATTTGAAATTGTTATATCGCATATTGTTTACACATTTAAACTTAAATTCATGTAATTCATTTATGTGTCATCGTTTATTTCTCAAACGTTCTAATTAACATAACTAAATATTAATTGAATCAATAACCGAATGTTATTATTGTTTTCAAATAACCTGAAGCTATATATTCATAAATATATATTCAATATACTTAAACACGTTCTAAATATACGTTGCAAGTTGTTCATAGATTTTATTCTAACAGTTAATATTCCTTATTATTGTATGTGTCCAAATTACGTTATTTAAACAAACACTTTACCATTAATTCCGAATACCGTTAAACATGAATGATTTCCCAAATCAACGTGGACATTACAACAGAGACCCGTAATAATATTATAATCCTTAAGGAACTCGGTAAATATCTTTTAATTCAATCGTTTAGCATAATCTTTTAACTTCATAGTTAAATATATCAATCAGATAATCAAACTAATAAGGTTAATGCACATTATCATTTACATAACACTTTGTTACGTTTTCAAGTTATAGTATATGTATCTATTTACATATAATTGTTAGCGAATCGTTGAGAACAATCGACAGGTAATTGAATAGTTCAAGAATTTTGAGATTCAACTTCATAGACTTTGCTTATCGTGTTGGAAACGTTAAAGATTCAGTTTAAATTTGATCAGAAATTTTTGGGTCATCACAGTACCTCCCCGTTAAAGAAATTTTGTCCCGAAATTTGAGTGAGGTCGTCATGGCTAACAATAAAAATATTTTCATGACGAATATGAGTTGATAAATAGAATTTTTATCATCGTTGAATAATATGGATTTAACAATCCAATTACTCGAAGCGTATGAGGGAAGTTATCGTAATAGAGTGAAATGGAGAATAGAGATGCGTCTTATCTCTTGACGTAGTAACGATTAATTTTCGAAATTTAAGGAATAGAAAATCTTCATAATCTAATTAAGATTTGATTCTTCGAAATTTGCGGAAATTAGGATTTTCTTTGATTAAATGCGTAATCTGCCTCGATTGCTATGTGTGATATTTTGCTATAAATTGACCTGTTCCATTTCATTTATTTTCACCACTCCTATAATCTTCTTTCCTTATTTAATACTTCTTAATAGATTGCGAAAATGCTTCATCCAGTTCTGATTCTTGATATACTCCTAACTTTCATATCTATCATTCTTCTTTTTCATCTGCCGCCGGAGGAATCTATTCACTTTTACTATACTCTTGGCTTTATAGTGTTTTTAGTTCTCCCGTGACTTTACGTTGTAATACTTATTGATATACATGGTTTGTAATTTATGTGTTTTTATCGGGCTTTATATTCTCCGTTTTATTTCAAAGCTTCATGCTTTCATTCTCTCTTCCCGCCTTCAAGTCAAGCGAATAATGGTCCAGAATTCGAAGGTATGGATTTTGAAATGAACATAGTTAATGTTCTAAGAAGGAAATTGTAATGGCATGATCTTGATTTGTCAAATTACCAGAATATCAGGAAAAGACCGAATCATCAAGAAATATATTTTCTTGATATATTTAGAGATTATATAGAATGAAAGAGTTATGTAACATGGTTCATGATGAGGGTGTGATCTGTGAACCTTTATCACGTTCCATTAGAAACTCAGCGTGACTTACTGTAATATAATCACGTTGATCAAGTGTCATTATATTATACTAATTCATGCTTCAGTTCCCAACACTACATCAAAACATTCATATTTTAAACTTGAAGGTTTCAGAATTTAGAAACTAAAATAGTTTCTTTTATGATGTAATACAGATAGCGCGAATAGATGAATGATTTCAGATAAAAATAGTTATGAAATATCTTCAGAAATATTGAAGATATTTATAATAAAATATATGATAATATCTTAGAATTTCTAATATTAACGGATGGTGAAGAAGATTTGTCTGTGAAGGTTTAGAGTTAGGAGCAAGGTATTCATTAATGACTTCAGCAGACACTGGATCATTTGGATTCTTTGAATATAGAGTTTGGTCCATGTATTTGTCCTTTGTCTCCTTCATAGTCTGCTCAATCTGTTTTTCAGTTCCAAACCTTCTCTTTTTCTCAGCTTTACCACCATACCATTCTTTATCATCAAACTTTTGACTGTTAACGTTGTTTACAGTTTTTGCTGCTTCATCAGCATTTTTCCAAAATTCAGAGGACTAGTTTCACAGTTTGGGGTGTTTTTCAGAAACTTCACATTCGGAGTAAGTAAGTCTAGGAGATAGACATTATATGTTTATATATCACTGTTGGCGTAGAATTGCTGCGAAATTCGAAATACTGATTGCTAATTCCCGGTAGTTGATATGACAATTATCGTTAGAAGATGTAGACGAGTACATGATAGGGTTTCAATGATTATAATGATTTTTCGGAAGGTCAAGGATCAATAAAGTTGTTGGTAAATTTACTGCTAATGTGATGGAACATAAAAGGTTCCCCGGTAACAAAAACGTATATACCAAAGTTTCAAGTCTGAAAGGTTGTCGTTGACTGGTTGAATGGTTGATAATACTGGATACTTTGAAATGGAATTGCAAGGTTATTTTTGGTAAAAACAATACTAAAGGATCTTGCACAGTTTTGAAGTCAAAGTATAGCTTTGAAAGATGTAGAGATCTAAGAATGATTTCACCGGTTCAGAGTTATGACTTAGATTCTGATCTGTCAATATCAGAATATGTAATTGAATTTGTATGGAAAGGATTGTATATCGTTGTGAGCATTGTTAATAATTTTTGAATCAAAGTTGAAGAATGTACAATATAACATATTAATTGTGAACTTATATATTTCCCGGGTATTACCTACCCGTTAAAGATTTAATAATTAATACTTTGTACAAAAGAATTTTTATTACCATCTTTATGAAAATATATGTATGTATATTTTTCTTCAGATGTAATACATATTTAATGAGTTAATATCATATTAAGCTCATTTGATTTTTCGGCCTGACCTAGAAATGAATAATCTCTAAAACATTATAGATTACATAATCTTCGCGGAGTATTTCACTAATGAAATCAATACTTCATTATTTATTCTTATTGATATTTCTCGGTGAAGGATGTTGGTGCTCGTGGAATTCTTGTGAACCTTATAAGGCACAGATGATGTTTTCTGGAAAGTTTCGAGTACATGGAAAATGAAAATGTAAAATCAATTATGTAATTGAATAATACACTTGATTTATTATGAAATGAAATTCATTGAGTTGAAACAGATATTGTAGTTAACGAAGGTTAAGTCATTAACGAAAGATGTACATCATAGCATATTAGTAATATGAATTTAACCGAGTAATTTTACCCTTTTTCAATTCATATATAATAGCTTAGTACGAAAAGATTTATGATGGTTTTTAAGATCTATATATATAAGATATACATATAAATTCTTTAGAGGAATTGAGTTAATACTTCATAATTCATTGATACAATATACTCGTTGTTGACTCAAAATGATGTCCACGGTGCTTTCTTGAACTGGCGGAGCTTGTGATGTAGCAGATGCTGCTGGTGCTGACGATGCAAACGGTACTAACGGTGCTGATGATGCTGATGGTACTGTTGATGTTGTGATATAACAAGTCTAGCTTGTAAATCATACACCATTACGATCAGGGTTTCTACTCTTCCTTCTATCATCTCTATTTATCTGATTTACGGTTAGAACTGGGATAAATAATCTCTAAGATTTTAGAGATACCTAATCGCCGTAGAATATTTCTCCGATGAAGTTATGAATCAATACTTCATCATTTATTGTTGTTGGTACTCCTTGGTACCTATGATGAGTATGATGTTGATATCCGAGGTACAGATTGTGATGTTGAGGTGTGTGATAGGGATGTTGTTGGTGGTGGTAATGATACTGTTGGTGTTGATGATGGTGGTACTGGTTATGCTGCTGATGTTGCTGCTGGTGTTTGTAATCCTTGCACCATATTCTCCAAAGCCACTACCCGAGTGCGAAGCTCGTTGACTTCTTCTATTATACTGGGATCATCAGTGGTTCGGACAAGCGGATGAATAATATTTAGAATATTGGATATTACGTAGTCGTTGCGAGCTGTTCTGGAAATGAGGGTGGAAATGAGGGTGAAAATGGTGTTACGAACGGGTTCGCCGGTAAGTGCTTCAGGTTCTTCGCCAAGAGGTGAATGTGGTGGATGGAAGGGATCGCCTTCTTCCTATCTCCAATGATTAAGTAGATTACGAACCCATCCCCAATTCATCCAGAATAAATGATGGCTAATTGGTTGATCCATTCCGGTTACGCTGTTTTCGGAGCTCAAGTGGAAATCCATATAGGAATAGCTGTCGAAATCTGAGGAATTCGAACTAGATACGGAATTCATCTTACACGGTTTGGATAAAGGATTTTTGATATGAAATGATTTTTGGATATCTGATGATATTCTAATTACATAGAATACCTATATATAATACAAGGGATCCGTAAATTACGGAGGAACTTTCGAAAGCTGTCAGGAAAAGTTTACAGTAACATATACGCTAAGATATGAATTAGCAGATACGTTATGATACGAATTTTGTCTATACACTATTCATGCAATCAATGCAGTAAAACGTGTCTAGACTAGGAACGATAAGCAGATAATTTCTGACAAGAAATGATAAGCAAAACTTTTGACATGCAGACACAGTCGAAGTCCAGACTTACGAATGTATCCTAACAACTATCAGTTAGACACACTAATGCAAGACCTGGTTCACTAGGACCAACGCTCTGATACCAACTGTGACGATCGCACCAAATCCATATGGACGAACACGTCATTCATCGATTTCATTGCGAGGTATTTGACCTTTATATGATACGTTTTGTAAACATTGCATTCTTTTTGAAAAGACACACCATAAATGTATATTTAAATCAAAGATTTTCGACATCTGATGATTTCTACATATAGACAATCACCGTAATAACAGTTTACAATAGTACTTCCGTTGACATTGCAGTCAAAATAAGATACATGGTGATGATTTGGTGAATGCAACGTTTCCTCGAAAAATATGCCATGTAAGACTCCATGCACATAGCTTGTATAACATATAAGCAAATAGCGGAAGACTTCTAGGAAACCTGAGAATAAACATGCTAACAAGTGTCAACACAAAGGTTGGTGAGTTCATAGCTTTAGTGTAACACATAATCTGCATATAAAGGTAGACCACAAGATTTCAGTTGTTTCATCCAGAAACGTTTGTCAAATTATTCTACAAGATTGAGCACCCTGGTAACTAAACTTAACGTATATATAATTTGTACCCTTTGTATAATCATCTTAATAATACACGCAAACCAACGTATACGCTTCTCAAATAGCATATGTCCGTTAAAAGGCTAGTGCTCTAGCTCGGACGGGGATATCAAGCCTCATGGATCCATATACTACTACTCGCGCCCACCAGTTCTTATAACTGGCAGTTACTAGTTACCAAAGCTAAGGGATTTTCGGTTCAAACTCAGTGTACAATTTAGTATGTACTTGTGTCCATTGCATTTAAAATAAAGTGCATGTATTCTCAGCACAAAAATATATATTGCAAAATCATTTAAAAAGGGAGCAAATAAAACTCACCTTAGCAGCACATAAAGTTGTTCATCGTAATGTGACCGAAACTCGGAATATCAAATAATCGTAGATCTCAACCTAGAGAACATATGTTGGTCAATAAATTTCTATCAAGCTAGGTCAGGTCATAGTGTATCATAATCCTAATGCTCGAGATCGACATACAAAAGTTATCCAAAGTCATTTCAAAAAGTCAATTTTGACAATAGTTCAACAAAACGAGACGTACCTTATATAAGGATTCATTTACTCGGTTGGTAATATTCAAAAATCCATTTTATCAATCTCATAAACAAGTTGTTTAAATCTTAATTGCATATTCAAAAGCAATTTCAATTAACTTCAATCATAATTCAGTTGATCATATCTTTTAATCCGTTCATCGAAACTATTTGATATCTAAATGAAAAGTTATTGATTTTTCGCCAGCTTTCCAAAAACATGCATATCATATACCTTTTACCAGTAATATATGTATTTAATTCGTGATTCATCATAAACTGTTTAACAACGAAATTTAGCCTACAAGCATGCATAAACATATATACTCGAGCACTAGACATGGATACATTATTAATATATAAAAGATAAGATATGAATACTCACGTATCAATATTGTGATTCAATATTGCAGAAAAGTACGTAGTCGCAACAGAGATGATAAACACTAGGTTTGATTCACAAATATACCCCCGAACATTACCCATAACCTCCTTGGCAATAACCCATAATTTCCTTAGCTCTATCCCGCTTGAAAACCATTTTGAAAGTGACACGCTCATAACCTCGTCGTAGTATTTTATGTATAATACTAATTAATAATATTAATAATAATAAGATTAATAATAATATTAATCTTAATAATAATAATAATAATAATAATAATAATAATAATAATAATAATAATAATAATAATATAAATACAGAGTATGATATATGTGTGTAAGACAGAGACCAGAATGCTCGAGCTTTATAGTGTGGCCAGATTTCAGACTCCATGCGATCGCATGGTTTCCTTGTGTTATGGCCATGCGATCGCATGGCCTAGGATTCCAGCTCACATCTGATTTGTAATCTAGTTCGTCAACATATTAATTTATTATATATATAATATATTTAATTTATATAATTAATTATATATTATATTAAATTCATGTGCATAGTTGACTTGAAATTTTTGTTCCGATAAGTCGTACGTTGTCACTCGACTTATGTCCCGGTTTTGATTTTTCGAAAACCCTTTCGTACGCTGAGAAAACTAGTACTTTTCGTTTCGTGACTCGTACCTTTGTCAAAATATAAACTTAAATTATCCATAAATTATATCACTCAAAGTGTATCTTAAACTTTCGAGTGTTTTGGTCATTTACTTCTATAAATCATTGTCTTGCTATTTATTAAAATACATTTTAAAATCATTTGAAATTGTTATATCGCATATTGTTTACACATTTAAACTTAAATTCATGTAATTCATTTATGTGTCATCGTTTATTTCTCAAACGTTCTAATTAACATAACTAAATATTAATTGAATCAATAACCGAATGTTATTATTGTTTTCAAATAACCTGAAGCTATATATTCATAAATATATATTCAATATACTTAAACACGTTCTAAATATACGTTGCAAGTTGTTCATAGATTTTATTCTAACAGTTAATATTCCTTATTATTGTATGTGTCCAAATTACGTTATTTAAACAAACACTTTACCATTAATTCCGAATACCGTTAAACATGAATGATTTCCCAAATCAACGTGGACCTTACAACAGAGACCCGTAATAATATTATAATCCTTAAGGAACTCAGTAAATATCTTTTAATTCAATCGTTTAGCATAATCTTTTAACTTCATAGTTAAATATATCAATCAGATAATCAAACCAATAAGGTTAATGCACATTATCATTTACATAACACTTTGTTACGTTTTCAAGTTATAGTATATGTATCTATTTACATATAATTGTTCGCGAATCATTGAGAACAATCGACAGGTAATTGAATAGTTCAAGAATTTTGAGATTTAACTTCATAGACTTTGCTTATCGTGTCGGAAACGTTAAAGATTAAGTTTAAATTTGATCAGAAATTTTTGGGTCATCACACAATAGTATTATACGGGTTATATATTTATGGTGAGATAAAATTTTAGAAATTTGATTAGCGCCTCAATGGTTAGGGGAGGTGATGGGTTCGTGAGAGGCCTGGGTTCGAGTCCTGCCTGCGCCACAAAATTTTTTTTTAGCCTTAAGGTAGCATTTCTATTATTAATATTATTATTATTATTATTATTATTATTATTATTATTATTATTATTATTATTATTATTATTATTATTATTATTATTATTATCATCATCGTCATCATCATTATGGTTATTATTAGGATCATGAAGAATTTTAAGTATTATATTTTGATTAGAAATGTTAAGATTATTAATCAAAGTTTATAAATACAAATGATAATTAAGATATAATTTAAATGAAATATTATTATTATTATTATTGGTATTATCATTATCATTAGTATTATTATTAATACTATCTTTATTAACAAAATTATTATCATTAAAGTTATTGATATTATTATAATTAATAATTAATTTTATTATTATTATTATTATTATTATAATAATAATAATAATTATTATTATTATTATTATTATTATTATTATTATTATTATTATTATTATTATTATTATTAAGTATTAAGTATTATTATCAAAACTATTATTTTCATTATCATTATTATTAAACTTACCATTTTTATTAAAAACTACTGTTATTATTAAAAGTATCAATTTTATTAAAATTTATCATTTTATTATTATTATTATTGTTATTATTATTATTACTTTCATATTAACAAAATTATTATAACAAATAAATATTTTCTATATAGAGTATAATTATTACAACTATCGTAGAATTATATATTAGAATTATTTATATAAATATTTACATATAACAAATTATTGAATTTTAATATAATATTAATCATATGTATATAAAACCATATAAATATTAACTATATATACAAATTAAATATATAAGATTATAATCTAAGATATAATATATAAATTGTTCGATTCCCAGTATATGTGTTAATATATATATATAAATGATATAGGTTCGTGAATTCAAAGTCAACTCTGCATTGTTCAGTATCGTCGTATGCATATTTTTACTACAAAATATCGTATCGTGAGTTCATTTGCTCCCTTTTACTCTTTACATTTTTGGGACTGAGAATACATGCGCTGTTTTTATAAATGCTTTATTAAATACTTTTGAAATATATTTTGAACTGCTAATATATGAAATGTTTTTATAAATGTTTGACGAGATAGACACAAGTAAAACATTCCTCGAATGAATTATTATGCAGACAGAAGTTCTGTGGATTATTATTGAATTAGGTGGACATGATAATTGCAACCAATTGATGAATATATTTTCCCCTGATTATTATTGCTTGGTAACCTAAGAATTAGAATTGGGTATGGCCCTAATCCACGCGAATCCTAAAGGTCTACCGGGTTTAACACCCCCACCCAGAATGTTCACTAGACGGAAGAGCTAGTGGGCGTGGTGTTTAGTACTTCGAGGTTTATATATTATACAGACGAGATGTTCTGTTTTGGGGATATTATTGATGCGCATTATATGTTAAGGTCGGTTACCAAGCCAAGCTATGAAAGCAAAGTGAATGTTATGTATCGAGAGAATGATTTTATACACAGGTTATGTGTATGTTATTTTTGTGCACGAGATATGTGTACGGTTATTTAAAAATCGCGAGGTAACCTACGGGGGAGAAAAGGATACGAACCTACTCTGCTAAGCATTATGAAAAATGGTTTTGTACACGAGATAGGTGTACTGTATTTAAATCTTGTGGTTTATCAAAATGATGAATTTTATTGCTTATGATAAACTTATGAACTCACCAACCTTTTGGTTGACACTTGAAAGCATGTTTATTCTCAGGTATGAAAGAAATCTTCCGCTGTGCATTTGCTCATTTTAGAGACATTACTTGGAGTCATTCATGATATTTCAAAAGACGTTGCATTCGAGTCGTTGAGTTCATCAAGATTATTGTTAAGTCAATTATAGTTGGATATATTATGAAATGGTATGCATGCCGTCAACTTTCGATGTAAAGAAAGTTTGTCTTTTAAAAATGAATGCAATGTTTGTAAAATATATCATATAGAGGTCAAGTACCTCGCGATGAAATCAACTATTGTGAATCATTTATAATGTATATGAACGGGTCCTTTCAAGACCATTCACTATCTTATAGTGAAATAGTCCGTTAAAGAGCTTGGCGCATGTTACAATTTTAACATAGATTAGCATGGTTGCGTTAAATGACCGCCAGTTACACTTGCAACTAGGAATGACAATGGATCGGATGTAGATCGGGTGATGCCATATCCATATCCATATCCATTTAATTTTGTTTCATCCATATCCATATCCATATCCATTTAATTTTTGTTCATCTATCCATATCCATATCCGATGGATTAAGTGAGTTGATGGATATCCATTGGATTTTCAAGAAATGATATACGTATTATTTTCTTATTATGTATTGAAAACAAAATCGTAATATAACAAAAGTAAATATAGCAGGACAAATTTAAATCCTTCCACCAGAACGTGTAATTTTCTTCGAATATATAACACGATTTATTAAGTTTACTACGGAGTATTAAACATAGAATTAACATATACGGAGTATTATGACAAATACATATATCCATATTTATGTATTTGTATATAAATTTCGGGTGTAATGGATATATCCATGGATGTAAATTTTTCATCCATATTCATATCCATTTAAGTTCATCCATATCCGTATTCATATCCATTTAAATAATCCATATCCATTAAGAATCGGACGGATCGGGTGAATATCTAGTGGATCGGGTGACCATTGTCATCTAGGGATGAGCACGGTACGGAACCGGTACCGAACTGTACCGGAACCGAAAAGTACCGGTACCGAATTTACCCAATTTCGAATACCGATACCGTACCGTTTTTCCAATACCGGTACCGGTTCGGTACCGGTAATTTTCGGTATTTTACCTGTTAGTACCGAATTTTTACTGCAAAAAATATGGACTTCAAACAACATAATTCATAAAAAAACAGCATCAAGAGGATCACTAAAACAGCAAAAACCGCAACATTTAAACAAAATTCAGCAACATTTTTACAAAATTTTAACTAAATTCAGCAACATTTTAACAAAATTCAGCAACATTTTAACAGCAAAAACAGCAAACAGCAACAATAGGCGATGGTTTTTTTTTTTTTTTTGATGATACCGTGTGACTGTCTGTACGTGTTAAACAATTTTCAAGTAACCAAGCGGCCTTTTCATATTCCAATAAACCAGCGGCCTTTTAAAATATGGGTAATGAAATCGGTACTAATACGGGAATTTTCCGGTACCGCATCTTTTGTACCGATACCGAAAAGCCAAAAAAACTGGAACCGGAACCGGTCCCGTTTACCATTCGGTCCGGTAAAACGGTACCGGTACCGGGACGGTACCGGTACGGGATCGGGAAATTGGTACTTCTGCTCATCCCTATTGTCATCCCTACTTGCAATGGGTGCTTAAAGGATTAATTTGGATCCCAAATGCTTTTTTATTTTGTAATTTTTGTTTGATAACTTGTTCATTTTATATTGTAAGTACTTCAAGTATTATTTAGCAAAAGATAGAAAATGTTTAATTAAAGAAATGTTAGATTTTTTTTTTTTTTTTTTACTAATATGACGCTGATATATAATTGAGAAAAACTAAGTAGTGTTACGATAAAGAAGTAGTCTAATGTAAATTGTAATGTGTAATATACTAAAGATCACTTATATAGTGTACTAAAATCAAATAAAATGTTGTTATTCACGGACCGGGTTTTATAGGAAGCATGTGATGTGATTCAAAAATCAAAATAAAATTAAAAAAACTTAAATCTCCCTCTTTAAAATATCATAACCGCCCCTATTTTTTATGTGTATATAAACCCTACTCCCAATTCTCCTGAAAAAACACACACATTCCATTTCTTTGTATCTATATCCCAAAACTCTAACAAAATCATGAGAGAAATCCTCCACATTCAAGGTGGTCAATGCGGCAATCAGATCGGAGCTAAGTTCTGGGAGGTCGTTTGCGCCGAGCATGGCATCGATTCCACCGGTCGTTACTCCGGCGACCAGGATCTTCAACTTGAGCGCGTGAACGTCTACTACAATGAAGCTAGTTGTGGTAGGTTTGTTCCACGCGCAATTCTCATGGACCTTGAGCCAGGTACCATGGACAGTGTCCGATCTGGACCGTACGGTCAGATCTTCAGACCTGATAACTTTGTGTTTGGCCAGTCCGGTGCCGGAAATAATTGGGCGAAAGGTCATTATACTGAAGGAGCGGAGTTAATTGATTCTGTTCTCGATGTTGTGCGTAAGGAAGCTGAAAATTGTGATTGCCTTCAAGGTATATGTATTGATATGACTAGGTTTTGATTAGATTATATGGATGCATGATTTGATGATGAAATGAAATTAGCGTTTTAATTACTGTGTTGTTATGATTTTACGGTTGGAAAACTAGGGTTTTATATGTAGATCTGGTACTGTTTGATATGGTTTTATTGATTAGCTCTATTGATTTAGTTGACAGTTGTTAATTTATGCTGAATTTGTAGTTATTGTGTATTGAGTTATGAATTTATATTTTAGACTTAATAATGATTCTTTTTTATAATTGTGTAAAATGAAGTTCAAAATTGTATATAAGAATGAATACAGGACTAGTTTGATTTTGATATAGTGCTGGTTTTACTGGAAAATGATTTACATATTCAATGGTTAACTGCCTTGTAGAGCCTAAATCGACTTTCAAGACTTTAAAACCCATGAATATTGATTATACCATTATAATGGTGACTTTTTTTTTTTTTTTTTTTTTTTTTTTTTTTTTTTTTGCCGGAGTTCCTAACGGAAGCAATCTCATACATTGAAATTTAAAACCTACCGTTGGTGATATCAATTTCCATTTTCCGGTTACACGAACATTTTAGTTTAATAAGCTGATAGTATGATAGTATCACACATGGTATTAAAATACTTAGATCTAGAAACACATGATGTTGTCACTTTGTTATTAGCACTTGAAACCAACTTATGCAATTATATTTTATGTACTGTATAAAGTCTTCAATATAGATATTCTTATTGTATTGGTTAGTGAATCAACTTCCATATTAAAGTATTGATTGATGATTGATATTAGTGTGTGAACTGACTGTTTGATGGTGTGATATGTGTGTATTTGGGTAACAGGTTTTCAAGTATGCCATTCGCTCGGAGGAGGAACAGGGTCCGGAATGGGGACTTTGTTGATATCCAAGATAAGGGAGGAGTATCCTGACCGAATGATGCTCACTTTCTCAGTTTTTCCATCACCCAAGGTCTCTGATACTGTGGTCGAACCATACAATGCAACGTTATCGGTGCATCAGCTTGTTGAAAATGCTGATGAATGCATGGTTCTTGACAATGAGGCTCTCTATGATATCTGTTTTCGTACTCTCAAGCTCACTACTCCCAGCTGTAAGACCATCTTCTCAAATCTCAATATAGTTCTAAATGTTACAGTTATAATTCATTAATAGAACTTTAATCAATTATTGTGTGTTCATGATGCATTTAGTCACACTGTACTTGAATTTGTTGGCTGTGACACATGAACTATTATTAAATTTATATGCTCTTTAAGTTGTGACACATGAATTTGTTAGTTTGTTTGGTAGTATAAGTTAAATCGGAGTAATAAATAATGCCGTTGGGATAGTTTGTGTTAATTAGATTTGAAGTTGTGAATTGTCATGTGGTACTTGGTCAAAGCTGTTTTGTGGTCATCAAGTCATGTGAGTTGGCAAATTTCAGCCTTTCACGTGGTTACTTTACTTGATATTACCAGGCTTACACGAAATCCAAAAAGAAAAAATATACTTTCCAATCTTAATAAAGTAGAGTAGATAAGGGGTTTGTACTCTGAAAGAAAAAAAAAAAAAAAATAATTTTAATTATTTGAATTTTAAATAGTGAAGTATTTCAAATTTTAAATATTTCATACTGTACTTCATTATTCAAATAATCCAATGCAAAATAAGTTGTATATCTGTATTTACTTTAAATAATATCTTCAACTTCAATCTTCAATTTAATTTTATTATTATTATTATTTATTTTATTTTATTTATTTATTATATCTACTTTTGTATTCTTTGTTCAATTTCACTGGTTGCTCATATTATCCACTCAGGAAGGGACAGCTTCATACAGATCTGTCTTAATGGAAACGTTTAGGTGTTACTTTATAAAAGGACAAATTTTTAAATTCAGTTTCTATATTGTTGGAAAACCTACCATATTTAGAAAGACTGACCTTCAGTTACAAGTTACAACCAAAAAAAATCCTGACAGTAGATTGGTAAAATACATGTTTTTTTCTTTTTTATGATATAACCACATTACCATTGTCATATGATTTTTATATTTATATTTATTTATTATATAATAATAATGATATAATAATTACTTTTGTTATTGTTACTTTTACACAGTTGGAGATTTGAATCACTTAATCTCTGCTACCATGAGTGGTGTCACTTGCTGTCTCCGCTTCCCGGGTCAACTAAACTCAGATCTTCGCAAGCTTGCAGTCAACTTGATCCCATTCCCTCGGCTCCACTTCTTCATGGTTGGCTTTGCACCCTTAACATCTCGTGGGTCCCAGCAATACCGAGCCTTAACCGTACCCGAACTCACTCAACAAATGTGGGATGCTAAGAACATGATGTGTGCAGCTGATCCTCGCCATGGCCGCTACCTTACTGCATCAGCAATGTTCCGTGGTAAAATGAGCACAAAGGAGGTTGACGAACAGATGATTAATGTACAAAACAAGAACTCATCTTACTTTGTTGAGTGGATTCCTAACAATGTGAAGTCAACTGTGTGTGACATTCCACCAACTGGTCTGAAAATGGCTTCCACTTTTATTGGAAACTCGACTTCAATTCAGGAGATGTTTAGGCGTGTGAGTGAACAATTCACGGCTATGTTTAGAAGGAAGGCGTTTTTGCATTGGTACACGGGTGAAGGAATGGATGAGATGGAATTTACAGAAGCCGAAAGCAACATGAACGATCTTGTCTCTGAGTATCAACAGTATCAAGATGCGACCGCTGATGAGGAAGGTGAGTACGAGGAAGATGAGGAAGTGTACGAGGAAGAAGCTTAAATAATAAAATGGTGGTTTAGGGTTTTTGTGTCTTTTAGATTATTATGCTGTCTTAGTATATGGTTTGTTGGATTTGGTTGGTTGGTGATTGAACTTTATGAGTTAGTGTTGAGTGCTGCTTTCTTAAATGTTGATGTTTGAGACTTTGAGTTGGTGTGCTAAGTGGGTCAAAATGCTAATGAATAATTAGTAAACTCTTAAACATTCAAGTACAATAAATATATATTAAAAGCAGGTTACCCACATTTTATGTGTTGAGCTGTTTTATACTCTTATCATTTGTCATTAGCTGTTACGGGGAATGGGGTTTGAAGTTTGAACATTTTAGTTTGCTTCATCTATGTGTTTTGTTTGTAATGTGTTTTCTAATTACGAGCTTTGCCTGTCTTGTCGTCATACGTTGCGGATTGTTTTGTCCATTGATGAAGTTCCTAGTTTATATAAGGTTCGTTTTCGCCCAAAACATAAAACAAAATAATAAGTAGAGCTAATAGATTTGTTAAGCTCTAGAAAATTAACTAATGCTTAAAAGACATTTGACCGTGTTAATTGGGAATTTTTGAACGATGTAATGCTTCAAATGAACTTCTCAAAAAAATGGAGGGATTGGTTACATGTCTGTCTATCATCGGGGAGGGCATCCGTCTTAATCAGGGGAAGTCCTACTCGGGAATTCTCTCTTGAAAAAGGTCTAAGACAAGGGGATCCATTATCCCCATTTCTCTTCAATATCGTTGGTGAAGCGAAGTGTAGCTCTAAAGGAAGCTACCATCAAAGGTATTTTCAAAGGCGCTTCAATAGGTGCAAGGCGGGTTGCTTTGACTCACATACAATACGCGGATGATTGTCTGTTTTTTGGCGAATGGTCTCCCTCAAACATAGAAAATCTTATCCACGTCGTCTCCTGCTTAGAGATGCCTCTGGTCTACGTATTAACTTTTCCAAAAGTCGTATTTTCGGAATCAATGTCTCGGATCAGCTGGTTGATATCACTGCCCGCGCCTTCTATTGTCTTCCGGGCTATTTACCTTTCACGTATCTTGGATTACCGATAGGTAAAAGGATGACAAGTATAAGTGCTTGGAATGAGATCAACAATAATGTCCTTTCCAAACTCAACCCTTGGAAATCAAAGTTGCTTTCTTGTGGAGGTAGACTAACCTTAACCTAGAGTGTTTTGGGTAGTCTCCCTCTTTATTTCATGTCGCTATTTAAAGCTCCTTTGGGTGTTATTAAAAGCCTAGAGGGTTTAAGGAGGAGTTTTTTTTTATGGAACTCTTTTGATAAAAATACCATCACATGGGTCAAATGGAATAAATCATTGGTGGATAAAACCTTAGGTGGATTGGGGATCGGTAGCCTCAGGGCGAAGAACCTTAGTTTACTCGCAAAATGGTGGTGGAGATATAAATTAGAAAAACCCTTTGGGCAAACGTGATTAGCTCTTTGTATGGAGAAAATGGTGGTTTAAATGCAGGTGCGTATAATAGCGCATATGTGAATGGTTCTATTCCTTTAGATGTTTCAGCTGATGTACCAAATTTTGGTGGTGTGAATGGTTTTATTCCTTTAGATGTTTCAGCTGATGTACCGAATTTTAGTGGTGTTGTTGACTTAATTGAAAATAAAATGAAATTGGGCAGCAAAATGGGTGTTAAAGAGGTGAATAAAACCGACTCAATACAAGAGAATGTTCTGCTCAATGTCGGGTTAAATGGTAATTGTCCACTGTTGGCCAACAAGAGGGGTGACACTCCTCACATCCTAGTAGATGACACTGATGCCGTTTTTAATGGTGTTTCGGAGCCAAATGATGAAAACATAACTTGTGCGGAAAGATTAACCCGATTAAAGAAGGAGAAGAAGAAAAAGAAAGAAGAATTGTTGGCCAAACGTAACCTAGAATCAAACGAAGATAGGCCGTTACCGATATTGATTGGTCGTAGTGGAAGAAGATACTGCGATTGTGAGGTCCCCTTGTGCAAAGGATATTGTAAATCGTGATACGTCTTGAATATAGATGTTTCAAGAAGTTTATTTGGTGAAGCTAATATGAGGTCAAGAAATAAGGCGAATGAGGCTTCCAATTCGGGTACTTATAAGCTTAAGGATCACACTGATGACTTGGATTACGGGGACGCGATTCAAAAATTGTTTATGGGTCCTCATGATGTAAAACAAAGCGGTTCATCGGCAATCGGGAAAGGAAATATGTCCGTGGAGGCTTTTGCGGCATTCGATGAAATGATGACGCGTTTGGCTGGGGAGAGTGTATCGAGTGATGGATCTGCCAAAGTGTTATCTTATAAGATAGAGAATCGGGCCGGGAAAAACACTTTGAAAGAGACGGTTAATGGTAAGCTGAAAAGGGCGGGACCTAGAGGTTGAGAGATTGGGTTTGTCTCGTGATCTTTCGTTTACTTTTTCTGTTTGTCGTTCACTTAGTTCGTTTGGTTTGGTTGATATTATGATTCGTGTTGTATCGCTAGTATTGGTTAGGTTGTTTAAGGTTTTTTGGGTCGTTAGGGGAGGCTCGTTGTTAGATAATTTTTGTGTTAGACGAGTGTTTTCTAGGCTCGAGCTTCCCCGTTACCCCCGTTCTTTTGTATTCTCTGTTGAGGGCGTTTTCATTTGAAAAACGTCTTCGTTTCTACATGAGTTTTAGTTTTTTCGCCCAAAAAAAATATTGTGAATGGTTCTATATGGAGTGGCATCATTAAAGCAGGTCATGAAATAGATAAGATTGGTACTGCCTTTACAGACTCCTTACGGAGAATTGGTAATGGGATGAACACCTTTTTCTGGCTCGACTATTGGATCCCGAATACTTCTGCTCCTCTCAGCTCTTTATTTCCTCGTTTATTTGTGCTGGAAAACCTGAAATCAGTCACTGTTGCGGCTAGAGTTTTTAACTCAGATCAAGGTGCTTCAGGAAATTGGGATTGGTCAAATGCTGTTAGAGGTAGAGCAATCAGTGAATTGCAAGAACTGAATGAGTTGTTGGCTGGCTGCTCTGCCATGTCATCTGATGAAGACGGCTGGAGATGGAAATTGCAGTCAAATGGCGTTTTCAAAGTTAAAACTTTATCGGTTGTCCTTGACAAGCATTTACTTGGGGTTAGTTCAAATTTAAATTCATTCAGTTGGTTGCCTCTGATTCCAAAAAAAGTAAATATTTTCGTTTGGAGATTGTCTATGGATAAAATTGCTACCCGAGCAAACCTCATGAAGCGTGGCTTAAGTTTGTAGTCAAGCAATTGCCCTTTTTGTGATAGATTCCAGGAAGATCGTGAGCACTTGTTTGTGAATTGCAGTTATATTGCTCTTCTTTAGAGAAATTATTTAGCATGGTGGCGGCTATCGTGAACCTTTCCGAGTGGTCTAAGTAACATCATAAATGGTGCAAACTTTATTCTGGGTTCAGATAACTCTAGTATGGCGGCTTTTGGATCGAGATATGTCCTTCTTTGGCTTATTTGGAAATGGAGGAAAAAATTGGTTCATTTTCACCCGGAGAAACGACAATCAGTTTTAAAAGAAGACGTTATGATTAGCCTTAGAATCATGACCCATTTATGGTTTTCAAGCAGGTCCAAATGGGTGAATGGTGACTTTGAAACATGGAAGTCAAACCAGGAAGCTTTAATCTCGGCGAATATTTGACTCTCAAAGGGCGTTTCAAGGAGTTTGATTGCTTTCAAGGAGATGGCCCTCTCGCAGGAGCATGAGCTTTGTTTGTTTATCATGTATTTTTTCCTTTTATAGTTTGAGGCCTTTAATTTTTTTGACATTTGTTTTTTGGTGTTACTTTGGGCTTTTGGTGTATGCTGATTCCCATGCCCGCTCCTTGTGGGCGTTTTGATCATTTCTAATATATTGCTTTTCAAAAAAACCATGTATAAAATTATCATGCTACCCTTTAATTTAAATAATTGTTGTTGCGTAAGTTCATAATTGTTGTAAATTTAGTAGTTAAATATGGATGGTAATTAGTCAAATATGGATAGTAAAATTTGTACTATATATATGTGCATAATGTAAGTTACAAAAACACACATATACATTAAATACATCACACCTCTCTTCAACCTCTTTCTCTCCTATATCTTCTACAACACATCTCTCTTTTATTGGTTCTTTCAATTTGAATATATTGAACCAGGCCACTAAAGGTAGTTATAAGCCTACTGAAATATAACACGTTATCAGCACGAAGTGCTCCGTATAATCAAGGTTTATCGAAGCAAGCACACGTCACTAATCAAGGTAAGAAATTATCTAACTTTTATTAACTTTACTAACATTTATATTTATGCTATTTAAGTTATATATGATCGGTTATACCGCCTGAATTATATTTCTGTAATCTAACTTTTATTAACTTCACTAACATTTATATTTATGTTATATAAGTTATATATGGTCGGTTATACCGCCTGAATTATATTTCTGTAATCTAACTTTTATTAACTTCACTAACATTTATATTTATGTTATTTAAGTTATATATGGTCGGTTATACCGCCTGAATTATATTTCTGTAATCTAACTTTCATTAACTTCACTAACATTTATATTTATGTTATTTAAGTTATATATGGTCGGTTATACCGCCTGAATTATATTTTCTGTAATCTAACTCTTATTAACTTCACTAACATTTATATTTATGTTAATAAGACCTCATGATTGTACGCAACACGTCATTTGACAACACGGTACTTTATGTACGCAACACGTCATTTGACAACACGGTACCATGGGTCGAGATTAATTCCGATCAATACGAATACGATGGGGTCTTTATATGTTATCTAACATTTATGATTACTTATGCAATTAATCATTATTTATTTCATGCATACTAATGTTTATTCTTAAAAGTAAATCTTAAAAGTTAAAATAAGAAAAAAATAGTTTGTATTTTTATTAAAAGTAAATCTTAAAAGTTAAAATAAAAAAAAATAGTTTGTATTTTTATTAAAAGTAAATCTTAAAAGTTAAAATAAGAAAAAGTAGTTTGTATTTTTATTAAAAGTAAATCTTAAAAGTTAAAATAAGAAAAAGTAGTTTGTATTTTTATTAAAAGTAAATCTTAAAAGTTAAAATAAGAAAAGTAGTTTGTATTTTTATTAAAAGTAAATCTTAAAAGTTAAAATAAGAAAAGTAGTTTGTATTTTTATTAAAAGTAAATCTTAAAAGTTAAAATAAGAAAAAGTAGTTTGTATTTTTATTAAAAGTAAATCTTAAAAGTTTAAATAAGAAAAAAAATCTTGTCCTTTATATTACTCATACGCGTTTTGATATAGTGACTTTATTCGTTAACATCAACTAACGACGTTACAACGGTCATATATACATAACGGTTATTAACGTCAACTGACGACGTTACAACAACTATATTTTTCAAATATAAAATAAACATCTCCGTTTTCACATTTTCACAAATCAATCTTTATTTTTCAGATTACTACTCTCAAAAAGTTTTTGTAAAAATGATTCACACAGGGATGATTTTTCCTATTGTATTGGTCATATTAACTATAATCATTGTTACTAATATATCACCGGGTGAACCTATATTCTATCCTGCCCTTGTGGTTTTATTATTTGTAATCATACCATTATTCTGTTGTTTGCTACTTATGAATTTAAAATGATTCTAATTTCATTTTATTATTTGTCTATGAATAGAAGTTGATTATGATTATGATTTATGTTATTAATCTTTTTGATAATAGAAAATGTCGAATTTGAAAAGGCTTAAATTTGCTCATTTAGAACAAGTGGGAACAACTACTTAACATGGGTTATGAATGTAGAAAAACATCTCGAATCAAACGGTATTTTAGAAACCCTGAATGAAAATAACAATTATTCTGAACAAGAGAAAGCAATAGTAAGTATTTTTCTTAGCAAACATATTGACGAGTCCTTAGAATCTACATATTATATGATCGAAAATCTAAGTGTATTATGGAAGATACTCAAAGATAGATACGATATTAATTATCAAAAAAATAATAATAATAATAACGGTGATCCATGAAAGAATAAAATTAAAGATATTAGTAGACGCTCTTATAAGAATTCCGGAGATTCTTATTAATGTTCTGGTAATGTGGATCATCAGTCTAGTATTTCTTGAATACATGAACATCTTGTTTAGCTCTACAAATAAGTCCCAAAAGAAAAGAAAACGAGAGTGAATCTGTTGACAAATCTTGATTAAATTAACCCTGAGCTACCTTGAGACTTGAATGGTTTGAATTTTCTAAGATGCCTAGTTTTTTTATGTATCACTCATAAATAAATGGTTTTAGACCATAACGCATATGTTTTATTAAGTGTTATCTTTTATGTACTTCAGATTATAACTTGTTTGCAGGTAATATAATTTGATTATCTTGCTGAAATATAACTCATTATTTGCTTATCTAATTTGAAGTTTTAGTATGAATCCTGCAGAAATACAACATCAATTAAATGGTAAAGACCTATGTATTGCAGATAGTAGTAACATACACACTATGATCAAATCTAAGAAATATTTCATTGATTTAAATCAAATGAAGGAATTATAAATACTATATCAGCTCTTGCAAACTTGATATAAGAAACGAAAAAGGCAAAATTTCATATTACCAAATGGTACGAATTTTTTGGTAAACAATGTCTTGTTTTCTCCCAAATCAAAGAGAAAATTGATAAGTTTCTCTGATATATATCATAATGGATATGATTATCAGTCAATGATAATCGAAAATGAGAAATATCTATGTAGCATCGAAAAGTGCATAGGATTAAAAGCGCATATGATAAAAAGCGCATATGATGAAAAGCGTAGCGCATATGATGAAAAGCGCAGCGCATATGATAAAAAGCGCATATGATGAAAAGCGCATCGCATATAATTAAAAGCGCATATAATGAAAAGTGCATATGACGAAAAGCGCAGCATATATGATTAAAAGCGCATATGGTGAAAATGATATATGATGAAAAGCACATATGGTGATTAATGAAAAGCACATATAGTGATTAATGAAAAGCACATATAGTGATTAACGAAAAACACATATGGTGATTAATGAAAATCACATATGGCGATTAATGAAAAGCACATTGAGAAATAATCACCAATGTTTCTTGAAAGAATTCAAGGGTATATATATGGAGCAATTCATCCATCATGTGGACCATTTTTCTAATAGACGCATCTAACGCATGGTCTCATGTTTGTGTGTTATCAAGCCATAATATGGCATTTGCAAAGTTTGTTGCACAAATTATTAAATTAGGAACACATTATTCTGATTACACCATTAAAAGGATGAGACTTGATAATGCTGGTGAGTTAACATCTCAAGCTTTTAATGATTATTATATGTCTACAAGGATTGTTGTTGAACATCCAGTTGCTCATGTGCATACACAAAATTGGTTTAGCTGAATCAATAGATAAACGCTTACAGCTAATAACTAGACAATTAGAAATGAGTACAAAACTCTCAATATTTATATGGGGACATGTAAATTTACATGATGTGACATTAATTCGCATTAAATCAAGTGCAAGTTATAAATATTCTCCATTACCAACTTAATTTTGGTGGAGACCAAATATTTTCCATCTTAGAACATTTGGTTGTGCAGTGTATTTTTAATTGAACAACCACAACAAATGGTTCCTCAAAGAAGGATTGAAATATATGTTAGATATGAAACATCTTCAATCATAAGAAATGTTGAACCCATGACGGGTGATGTTTTTACAGCAAGTTTTGTCGATTGTCACTTTAATGAAACATTGTTCCCTATATTAGGGGGAGAAATGAAATATAAATAAAATAATGTTTCATGGTGTGAACATCAATTAAGGAATATTGATCATCGCACAAAAGAATGCGAAAAGAAAGTTCAAATATAATGCATATGCAAGAACTTGCAAATTAATTACTTTATGCATTTAAAGATACAAAAAATAAGTGACTAAATCATATATACCAGCAGTAAATGCTTCAGCTAGAATTGAAATTACAAAAGCTGGCAATAATGTCACTCATGAGTCTTTGCTACTGTAGTGACCCGAACTTTTCCATGTATATATATATATATATATTAATTGAGATTTATATTTACATGATTAAATGTTTCCAACATGTTAAGCAATCAAACTTGTTATGACTTGATTAATTGAAATATGTTTCATATAGACAATTGACCACCCAAGTTGACCGATGATTCACGAACGTTAAAACTTGTAAAAACTATATGATGACATATATATGGATATATATATAGTTAACATGATACTATGATAAGTAAACATATCATTAAGTATATTAACAATGAACTACATATGTAAAAACAAGACTACTAACTTAATGATTTTTAAACGAGACATATATGTAACGATTATCGTTGTAAAGACATTTAATGTATATATATCATATTAAGAGATATTCATACATGATAATATCATGATAATATAATAATTTAAAATCTCGTTTGATATTATAAACATTGGGTTAACAACATTTAACAAGATCGTTAACCTAAAGGTTTCAAAACAACACTTACATGTAACGACTAACGATGACTTAACGACTCAGTTAAAATGTATATACATGTAGTGTTTTAATATGTATTTATACACTTTTTAAAGACTTCAATACACTTATCAAAATACTTCTACTTAACAAAAATGCTTACAATTACATCCTCGTTCAGTTTCATCAACAATTCTACTCGTATGCACCCGTATTCGTACTCGTACAATACACAGCTTTTAGATGTATGTACTATTGGTATATACACTCCAATGATCAGCTCTTAGCAGCCCATGTGAGTCACCTAACACATGTGGGAACCATCATTTGGCAACTAGCATGAAATATCTCATAAAATTACAAAAATATGAGTAATCATTCATGACTTATTTACATGAAAACAAAATTACATATCTTTTATATCTAATCCATACACCAACGACTAAAAACACCTACAAACACTTTCATTCTTCAATTTTCTTCATCTAATTGATCTCTCTCAAGTTCTATCTTCAAGTTCTAAGTGTTCTTCATATATTCTACAAGTTCTAGTTACATAAAATCAAGAATACTTTCAAGTTTGCTAGCTCACTTCCAATCTTGTAAGGTGATCATCCAACCTCAAGAAATCTTTGTTTCTTACAGTAGGTTATCATTCTAATACAAGGTAATAATCATATTCAAACTTTGGTTCAATTTCTATAACTATAAAAATCTTATTTCAAGTGATGATCTTACTTGAACTTGTTTTCGTGTCATGATTCTGCTTCAAGAACTTCGAGCCATTCAAGGATCCGTTGAAGCTACATCCATTTTTCTATTTTCCAGTAGGTTTATCCAAGGAACTTAAGGCAGTAATGATGTTCATAACATCATTCGATTCATACATATAAAACTATCTTATTCGAAGGTTTAAACTTGTAATCACTAGAACATAGTTTAGTTAATTCTAAACTTGTTCGCAAACAAAAGTTAATCCTTCTAACTTGACTTTTAAAATCAACTAAACACATGTTCTATATCTATATGATATGCTAACTTAATGATTTAAAACCTGGAAACACGAAAAACACTGTAAAACCGGATTTACGCCGTCGTAGTAACACCGCGGGCTGTTTTGGGTTAGTTAATTAAAAACTATGATAAACTTTGATTTAAAAGTTGTTATTCTGAGAAAATGATTTTTATTATGAACATGAAACTATATCCAAAAATTATGGTTAAACTCAAAGTGGAATTATGTTTTCTAAAATGGTCATCTAGACGTCGTTATTTCGACTGAAATGACTACCTTTACAAAAACGACTTGTAACTTATTTTTCCGACTATAAACCTATACTTTTTCTGTTTAGATTCATAAAATAGAGTTCAATATGAAACCATAGCAATTTGATTCACTCAAAACGGATTTAAAATGAAGAAGTTATGGGTAAAACAAGATTGGATAATTTTTCTCATTTTAGCTACGTGAAAATTGGTAACAAATCTATTCCAACCATAACTTAATCAACTTGTATTGTATATTATGTAATCTTGAGATACCATAGACACGTATACAATGTTTTGACCTATCATGTCGACACATCTATATATATTTCGGAACAACCATAGACACTCTATATGTGAATGTTGGAGTTAGCTATACAGGGTTGAGGTTGATTCCAAAATATATATAGTTTGAGTTGTGATCAATACTGAGATACGTATACACTGGGTCGTGGATTGATTCAAGATAATATTTATCGATTTATTTCTGTACATCTAACTGTGGACAACTAGTTGTAGGTTACTAACGAGGACAGCTGACTTAATAAACTTAAAACATCAAAATATATTAAAAGTGTTGTAAATATATTTTGAACATACTTTGATATATATGTATATATTGTTATAGGTTCGTGAATCAACCAGTGGCCAAGTCTTACTTCCCGACGAAGTAAAAATCTGTGAAAGTGAGTTATAGTCCCACTTTTAAAATCTAATATTTTTGGGATGAGAATACATGCAGGTTTTATAAATGATTTACAAAATAGACACAAGTACGTGAAACTACATTCTATGGTTGAATTATCGAAATCGAATATGCCCCTTTTTATTAAGTCTGGTAATCTAAGAATTAGGGAACAGACACCCTAATTGACGCGAATCCTAAAGATAGATCTATTGGGCCTAACAAACCCCATTCAAAGTACCGGATGCTTTAGTACTTCGAAATTTATATCATATCCGAAGGGTGTCCCGGAATGATGGGGATATTCTTATATATGCATCTTGTTAATGCTGGTTACCAGGTGTTCACCATATGAATGATTTTTATCTCTATGTATGGGATGTGTATTGAAATATGAAATCTTGCGGTCTATTATTATGATTTGATATATATAGGTTAAACCTATAACTCACCAACATTTTTGTTGACGTTTTAAACATGTTTATTCTCAGGTAATTATTAAGAGCTTCCGCTGTCACATACTTAAATAAGGACGAGATTTGGAGTCAATGCTTGTATGATATTGTGTAAAAACTGCATTCAAGAAACTTATTTTGTTGTAACATATTTGTATTGTAAACCATTATGTAATGGTCGTGTGTAAACAGGATATTTTAGATTATCATTATTTGATAATCTACGTAAAGCTTTTTAAAACCTTTATCTATGAAATAAAGGTTATGGTTTGTTTTAAAAATGAATGCAGTCTTTGAAAAACGTCTCATATAGAGGTCAAAACCTCGCAACGAAATCAATTAATATGGAACGTTTTTAATCAATAAGAATGAGACATTTCAGTTGGTATCCGAGCGTTGGTCTTAGAGAACCAGAATTTTGCATTAGTGTGTCTTATCGAGTTTGTTAGGATGCATTAGTGAGTCTGGACTTCGACCGTATTTACTTGAAAAATGATTGCTTAACAAATTTTGTTGGAAACTATATATTTTTAACATGTGAATATTATATGATATATTAATCTCTTAACGCGTTTGATATTATGTGATAGATGTCTACCTCTAGAACAAGTCCCATTGACTCACCTAATAATAATGAAGAGTCAAATGTAAATTGGAATGATTCGTGGACTGATTCACAAGTTCCCGAAGAGGAACCGGAAGAAGAGTCGGAACCGAAAGAAGAATCGAAACCGGAAGAAGAATCGGAACCGGATGAAGAAATAGAACCGGTGGGGGAAATAATAAAACGGTTAAGTAAAAGAAAATCCTCAACCAACCGACCAAGGTTAATTATGGTCAATGGTGTTTCCGCCAAGGAAGCAAAATATTGGGAGGATTACCAATTCTCCGATGAATCGGATTCCGACGAGAATTCCGATGATGTTATAGAAATTACCCCAACTGAATTTAAAAAGGCAAAAGAAAATAATAAGGGAAAGGGCATAAAAATAGAGAAATCTAATTCCAACCCCGATGAACTTTATATGTATCGTCAACCCCCGAAGTCCTTAAGTTGTAACAATGACCCGGGAACCTCTAAACCACCAGGTTTTTCTAAACCAATGTGGAAAACGACGGTTCGTATTAGGGGAACATCATATATCCCTAGAAACTTGGCAAAACGAACCAAAACCGAAGAAGAAGAAACAAGCGAGTCGGAATAAGATAGTTGTATTCGTGTGGTGTAATATATGTAATATAGTGTGCTTATGCTTTATGATATATGTAAAAATTTCTTGTATTAATAAGTATTTTTTTTTATGAATCTAACTCTTGTCTATTTTACAGTATCAAAACACAAAATGGATAGACAACCCAATATTTTAAGAGACCTACCCGGAGACATGATTGATGAAATCTTGTCTAGAGTCGGTCAGAATTCTTTGGCACAACTATTTAAGGCGAGATCAGTTTGTAAGACATTCGAAGAACGTTCCAAGAATGCCTTGGTTTATAAAAGGCTTTCGTTCGAAAGATGGGGGATATCACATTGGGAAATCCATAAGTTACGATGTGTTTACTTTGACGCATATATTGCGGGGAACCCAAATGCTATTTTACGCAATGGGTTAAGAAATTATTTTGACTCAATATATCCGAATATTGGACTTCGTGATTTAGAAAAAGCGGCTAACATGCAACATAAAGAAGCATGTTATGCTTACGGATTAGTAATGTTCGCTTCTCACCAAAGTGAGAACAAGAACATCGGGCTACAACTATTAAACAAAACGTTCCCACAAGTGACGGAGTCGGTAATTGGGGTAAGAAATGAGGTTTTTAGATTGTTACGGGACTGTTGGACATTACGTAACCCTCGTCCCTTTGACGACGTTACAACATGATGTCTTATCAACGGCCATAACGGTTATGTTCCACAAGACTAAGGATGGGAAGTAATCCTAGTAAAACCAGAATGCATGACTTGTTTCTGGACGTATGAATTACGTGTCTTTATTGCCTTTGCTGAACGACTTGTGTACTAGCTAGAATTATCTTCACAACCATCTTGTATCAAATTTATTGTGTGCTATATTTCATGCTATATGTAAAATAAGCGGTATTGCAATTTTGTAAAATATTGTGTAAAAGTTTGAACGCGAAATATTATTATAATCAGTTTTTCATATAGAATTGTAGTAGTTGAATTGTATATTAGCTACTAAGTATGAACTTAACGGGTAGGTACTGTAGTGACCCGAACTTTTCCATGTTTATATATATTAATTGAGATTGATGTTTACATGATTAAATGTTTCCAACATGTTAAGCAATCAAACTTGTTAAGACTTGATTAATTGAAATAGGTTTCATATAGACAATTGACCACCCAAGTTGACCGGTGATTCACGAACGTTAAAACTTGTAAAAAAAAACTATATGATGACATATATATGGTTATATATATAGTTAACATGATATTATGATAAGTAAACATATCATTAATTATATTAACAATGAACTACATATGTAAAAACAAGACTACTAACTTAATGATTTTGAAACGAGACATATATGTAACGTTTATCGTTGTAACGACATTTAATGTATATATATCATATTAAGAGATATTCGTACATCATAATATCATGATAATATAATAATTTAAAATCTATTTTGATATTATAAACATTGGGTTAACAACATTTAACAAGATCGTTAACCTAAAGGTTTCAAAACAACACTTACATGTAACGACTAACGATGACTTAACGACTCAGTTAAAATGTATATACATGTAGTGTTTTAATATGTATTTATACACTTTTGAAAGACTTCAATACACTTATCAAAATACTTCTACTTAACAAAAATGCTTACAATTACATTCTCGTTCAGTTTCATCAACAATTCTACTCGTATGCACCCGTATTCGTACTCGTACAATACACAGCTTTTAGATGTATGTACTATTGGTATATACACTCCAATGATCAGCTCTTAGCAGCCCATGTGAGTCACCTAACACATGTGGGAACCATCATTTGGCAACTAGCATGAAATATCTCATAAGATTACAAAAATATGAGTAATCATTCATGACTTATTTACATGAAAACAAAATTACATATCCTTTATATCTAATCCATACACCAACGACCAAAAACACCTACAAACACTTTCATTCTTCAATTTTCTTCATCTAATTGAACTCTCTCAAGTTCTATCTTCAAGTTCTAAGTGTTCTTCATAAATTCCAAAAGTTCTAGTTTCATAAAATCAAGAATACTTTCAAGTTTGCTAGCTCACTTCCAATCTTGTAAGGTGATCATCCAACCTCAAGAAATCTTTGATTCTTACAGTAGGTTATCATTCTAATACAAGGTAATAATCATATTCAAACTTTGGTTCAATTTCTATAACTATAACAATCTTATTTCAAGTGATGATCTTACTTGAACTTGTTTTCGTGTCATGATTTTGCTTCAAGAACTTTGAGCCATCCAAGGATCCATTGAAGCTAGATCCATTTTTCTCTTTTCCAGTAGGTTCATCCAAGGAACTTAAGGTAGTAATGATGTTCATAACATCATTCGATTCATACATATAAAGCTATCTTATTCGAAGGTTTAAACTTGTAATCACTAGAACATAGTTTAGTTAATTCTAAACTTGTTCGCAAACAAAAGTTAATCCTTCTAACTTGACTTTTAAAATCAACTAAACACATGTTCTATATCTATATGATATGCTAACTTAATGATTTAAAACCTGGAAACACGAAAAACACCGTAAAACCGGATTTACGCCGTCGTAGTAACACCGCGGGCTGTTTTGGGTTAGTTAATTAAAAACTATGATAAACTTTGATTTAAAAGTTGTTATTCTGAGAAAATGATTTTTATTATGAACATGAAACTATATCCAAAAATTATGGTTAAACTCAAAGTGGAAGTATGTTTTCTAAAATGGTCATCTAGACGTCGTTCTTTCGACTGAAATGACTACCTTTACAAAAACGACTTGTAACTTATTTTTCCGACTATAAACCTATACTTTTTCTGTTTAGATTCATAAAATAGAGTTCAATATGAAACCATAGCAATTTGATTCACTCAAAACGGATTTAAAATGAAGAAGTTATGGGTAAAACAAGATTGGATAATTTTTCTCATTTTAGCTACGTGAAAATTGGTAACAAATCTATTCCAACCATAACTTAATCAACTTGTATTATATATTATGTAATCTTGAGATACCATAGACACGTATACAATGTTTCGACCTATCATGTCGACACATCTATATATATTTCGGAACAACCATAGACACTCTATATGTGAATGTTGGAGTTAGCTATACAGGGTTGAGGTTGATTCCAAAATATATATAGTTTGAGTTGTGATCAATACTGAGATACGTATACACTGGGTCGTGGATTGATTCAAGATAATATTTATCGATTTATTTCTGTACATCTAACTGTGGACAACTAGTTGTAGGTTACTAACGAGGACAGCTGACTTAATAAACTTAAAACATCAAAATATATTAAAAGTGTTGTAAATATATTTTGAACATACTTTGATATATATGTATATATTGTTATAGGTTCGTGAATCAACCAGTGGCCAAGTCTTACTTCCCGACGAAGTAAAAATCTGTGAAAGTGAGTTATAGTCCCACTTTTAAAATCTAATATTTTTGGGATGAGAATACATGCAGGTTTTATAAATGATTTACAAAATAGACACAAGTACGTGAAACTACATTCTATGGTTGAATTATCGAAATCGAATATGCCCCTTTTTATTAAGTCTGATAATCTAAGAATTAGGGAACAGACACCCTAATTGACGCGAATCCTAAAGATAGATCTATTGGGCCTAACAAACCCCATCCAAAGTACCGGATGCTTTAGTACTTCGAAATTTATATCATATCCGAAGGGTGTCCCGGAATGATGGGGATATTCTTATATATGCATCTTGTTATTGTCGGTTACCAGGTGTTCACCATATGAATGATTTTTATCTCTATGTATGGGATGTGTATTGAAATATGAAATCTTGTGGTCTATTGTTACGATTTGATATATATAGGTTAAACCTATAACTCACCAACATTTTTGTTGACGTTTTAAGCATGTTTATTCTCAGGTGACTATTAAGAGCTTCCGCTGTCGCATACTTAAATAAGGACAAGATTTGGAGTCCATGCTTGTATGATATTGTGTAAAAACTGCATTCAAGAAACTTATTTTGTTGTAACATATTTGTATTGTAAACCATTATGTAATGGTCGTGTGTAAACAGGATATTTTAGATTATCATTATTTGATAATCTACGTAAAGCTTTTTAAACCTTTATTGATGAAATAAAGGTTATGGTTTGTTTAAAAACGAATGCAGTCTTTGAAAAACGTCTCATATAGAGGTCAAAACCTCGCAACGAAATCAATTAATATGGAACGTTTTTAATCAATAAGAACGGGACATTTCAGTTGGTATCCGAGCGTTGGTCTTAGGGAACCAGAAAATTTGCATTAGTGTGTCTTATCGAGTTTGTTAGGATGCATTAGTGATTCTGGACTTCGACCGTGTTTTCTTTAAAAATGATTGCTTAACATTTTTGTTGGAAACTATATATTTTTAACATATGAATATTATGTGATATATTAATCTCTTAACGTGTTTGATATTATGTGATAGATGTCTACCTCTAGAACAAGTCCCATTGACTCACCTAATAATAATGAAGAGTCAAATGTAAATTGGAATGATTCATGGACTGATTCACAAGTTCCCGAAGAGGAACCGGAAGAAGAGTCGGAACCGGAAGAAGAATCGGAACCGGACGAAGAGTCGGAACCGGAAGAAGAATCGGAACCGGACGAAGAATCGGAACCGGAAGAAGAATCGGAACCGGTGGGGGAAATAATAAAACGATTAAGTAAAAGAGAATCCTCAACCAACCGACCAAGGTTAATTATGGTCAATGGTGTTTCCGCAAAGGAAGCAAAATATTGGGAGGATTACCAATTCTCCGATGAATCGGATTCCGACGAGAATTCCGATGATGTTATAGAAATTACCCCAACTGAATTTAAAAAGGCAAAAGAAAATAATAAGGGAAAGGGCATAAAAATAGAGAAATCTAATTCCAACCCCGATGAACTTTATATGTATCGTCAACCCCCGAAGTCCTTAAGTTGTAACAATGACCCGGGAACCTCTAAACCACCAGGTTTTTCTAAACCAATGTGGATCACGACGGCTCATATTAGGGGAACATCATATATCCCTAGAAACTTGGCAAAACGAACCAAAACCGAAGAAGAAGAAACGAGCGAGTCGGAATAAGATAGTTGTATTCGTGTGGTGTAATATATGTAATATAGTGTTCTTATGCTTTATGATATATGTAAAAATTGCTTGTATTAATAAGTATTTTTTTATGAATCTAACTCTTGTCTATTTTACAGTTTAAAAACACAAAATGGATAGACAACCCAATATTTTAAGAGACCTACCCGGAGACATGATTGATGAAATCTTGTCTAGAGTCGACCAGAATTCCTCGGCACAACTATTTAAGGCGAGATCAGTTTGTAAGACATTCGAAGAACGTTCCAAGAATGTATTGGTTTATAAGAGACTTTCGTTTGAAAGATGGGGGATATCACATTGGGAAACCCATAAGTTACGATGTGTTTACTTTGACGCATATATTGCGGGGAACCCAAATGCTATTTTACGCAACGGGTTAAGAAATTATTTTGACTCAATATATCCGAATATTGGACTTCGTGATTTAGAAAAAGCGGCTAACATGCAACATAAAGAAGCATGTTATGCTTACGGATTAGTAATGTTCGCTTCTCACCAAAGTGAGAATAAGAACATCGGGCTACAACTATTAAACAAAACGTTTCCACAAGTGACGGAGTCGGTAATTGGGGTAAGAAATGAGGTTTTTAGATTATTACGGGACTGTTGGACATTACGTAACCCTCGTCCCTTTGACGACGTTACAACACGCTGTCTTATCAACGGCCATAACGGTTATGTTGCACAAGACCAAGGATGGGAAGTAGTCCTAGTAAAACCAGAATGCATGACTTGTTTCTGGACGTATGAATTACGTGTCTTTATTGCCTTTGCTGAACGACTTGTGTACTAGCTAGAATTACCTTCACAACTATCTTGTATCAAAGTTATTGTGTGCTATATTTCATGCTTTATGTAAAATAAGCGGTATTGTAAGTTTGTAAAATATTGTATAAAAGTTTGAACGCGAAATATTATTATAATCAGTTTTTCATATAGAATTGTAGTAGTTGAATTGTATATTAGCTACTAAGTATGAACTTAACGGGTAGGTACTACCCGAATTTAAACTTATAAAACGCTAATATGAAGAAAAAGCTTTTATAAATGAGTTCATATTATGCTACGAAATACTATTAACTACTCTTAATATTCTGTATGATTAACTTGTTCCATTTAACTATTTTGAAGGAAATGGCACCGACTACTCGACACACCGTGAATATGAATGAAGAGGAATTCCGTACTTTTCTAGCTTCAAACATAGCCGCAGTACAGGCTGCGCTACATACCAACAATAACCTTGGATCTAGCAGTACAGGAAATCGTGTAGGATGCACCTACAAAGAATTCACTGCCTGCAAACCTTTGGAATTTGATGGAACCGAAGGACCGATCGGATTGAAACGGTGGACCGAGAAGGTCGAATCGGTGTTTGCCATAAGTAAGTGTACTGAAGAGGACAAAGTAAAGTACGCTACGCATACCTTCACAGGTTCTGCATTAACATGGTGGAATACCTATCTAGAGCAAGTGGGACAAGACGATGCGTACGCACTACCGTGGTCAGCATTCAAGCACTTGATGAACGAGAAGTACCGTCCCAGAACCGAGGTCAATAAGCTCAAGACAGAACTTAGAGGGTTACGAACCCAAGGATTTGATATTACCACGTACGAAAGACGATTCACAGAATTGTGCCTATTGTGTCCGGGAGCATTCGAAGATGAGGAAGAGAAGATCGACGCATTTGTGAAAGGATTACCGGAAAGAATCCAAGAAGATATAAGTTCACACGAGCCCGCCTCCATACAACAGGCATGTAGAATGGCTCACAAACTCGTGAACCAAATTGAAGAAAGAATTAAAGAACAGACTGCTGAAGAGGCCAATGTGAAGCAAGTCAAAAGAAAGTGGGAGGAAAACGGTGATAAGAATCACCAATACAACAACAACAGCAATTACAACAATAATCGCAACAATTATCCCAACAATCGCAACATCAATCGTAACTACAACAAACGGCCCAACAACAACAACAACAACAACAGCAACTACAACAATCATCCCAACAACAATAATAACCGCAACAACAACAACAATCAGAAGCAGCTATGCCAAAGGTGTGAAAAGAATCACTCGGGGTTCTGCACCAAATTTTGCAACAAGTGTAAAAGAAATGGTCATAGCGCGGCGAAGTGTGAGGTCTACGGACCAGGGGTTAATAGAACGAAAGGAACAAATGGTGTCGGAACGAGTAATGGCGGAGCAAGTAGTGTCGGAGCAAGTTATGCCAATGTAGTTTGTTATAAATGTGGAAAACCGGGCCACATTATTAGAAATTGCCCGAACCAGGAGAACACGAATGGACAAGGCCGTGGAAGAGTTTTCAATATTAATGCGGCAGAGGCACAGGAAGACCCGGAGCTTGTTACGGGTACGTTTCTTATTGACAATAAATCTGCTTACGTTTTATTTGATTCGGGTGCGGATAGAAGCTATATGAGTAGAGATTTTTGTGCTAAATTAAGTTGTCCATTGACGCCTTTGGATAGTAAATTTTTACTCGAATTAGCAAATGGTAAATTAATTTCAGCAGATAATATATGTCGGAATCGAGAAATTAAACTGGTTAGCGAAACATTTAAGATTGATTTGATACCAGTAGAGTTAGGGAGTTTTGATGTGATAATCGGTATGGACTGGTTGAAAGAAGTGAAAGCGGAGATCGTTTGTTACAAAAATGCAATTCGCATTATACGAGAAAAAGGAAAACCCTTAATGGTGTACGGAGAAAAGGGCAACACGAAGCTACATCTTATTAGTAATTTGAAGGCACAAAAACTAATAAGAAAAGGTTGCTACGCTGTTCTAGCACACGTCGAGAAAGTACAAACTGAAGAAAAGAGCATCAATGATGTTCCCGTCGCAAAAGAATTTCCTGATGTATTTCCGAAAGAATTACCGGGATTACCCCCACATCGATCCGTTGAATTTCAAATAGATCTTGTACCAGGAGCTGCACCAATAGCTCGTGCTCCTTACAGACTCGCACCCAGCGAGATGAAAGAACTACAAAGCCAATTACAAGAACTTTTAGAGCGTGGTTTCATTCGACCAAGCACATCACCGTGGGGAGCTCCTGTTTTGTTTGTCAAGAAGAAAGATGGTACGTTCAGGTTGTGTATCGACTACCGAGAGTTGAACAAACTTACCATCAAGAACCGCTACCCACTACCGAGAATCGATGACTTATTTGATCAACTACAAGGCTCGTCTGTTTATTCAAAGATTGACTTACGTTCCGGGTATCATCAAATGCCGGTGAAAGAAGATGATATTCCAAAGACTGCTTTCAGAACACGTTACGGTCATTACGAGTTTATGGTCATGCCGTTTGGTTTAACTAATGCACCAGCTGTGTTCATGGACCTTATGAACCGAGTGTGTGGACCATACCTTGACAAGTTTGTCATTGTTTTCATTGATGACATACTTATTTACTCAAAGAATGACCAAGAACACGGTGAACATTTGAGAAAGGTGTTAGAAGTATTGAGGAAGGAAGAATTGTACGCTAAGTTTTCAAAGTGTGCATTTTGGTTGGAAGAAGTTCAATTCCTCGGTCACATAGTGAACAAAGAAGGTATTAAGGTGGATCCGGCAAAGATAGAAACTGTTGAAAAGTGGGAAACCCCGAAAACTCCGAAACACATACGCCAGTTTTTAGGACTAGCTGGTTACTACAGAAGGTTCATCCAAGACTTTTCCAGAATAGCAAAACCCTTGACTGCATTAACGCATAAAGGGAAGAAATTTGAATGGAATGATGAACAAGAGAAAGCGTTTCAGTTATTGAAGAAAAAGCTAACTACGGCACCTATATTGTCATTGCCTGAAGGGAATGATGATTTTGTAATTTATTGTGATGCATCAAAGCAAGGTCTCGGTTGTGTATTAATGCAACGAACGAAGGTGATTGCTTATGCGTCTAGACAATTGAAGATTCACGAACAAAATTATACGACGCATGATTTGGAATTAGGCGCGGTTGTTTTTGCATTAAAGACTTGGAGGCACTACTTATATGGGGTCAAAAGTATTATATATACCGACCACAAAAGTCTTCAACACATATTTAATCAGAAACAACTGAATATGAGGCAGCGTAGGTGGATTGAATTATTGAATGATTACGACTTTGAGATTCGTTACCACCCGGGGAAGGCAAATGTGGTAGCCGATGCCTTGAGCAGGAAGGACAGAGAACCCATTCGAGTAAAATCTATGAATATAATGATTCATAATAACATTACTACTCAAATAAAGGAGGCGCAACAAGGAGTTTTAAAAGAGGGAAATTTAAAGGATGAAATACCCAAAGGATCGGAGAAGCATCTTAATATTCGGGAAGACGGAACCCGGTATAGGGCTGAAAGGATTTGGGTACCAAAATTTGAAGATATGAGAGAAATGGTACTTAGAGAAGCTCATAAAACCAGATACTCAATACATCCTGGAACGGGGAAGATGTACAAGGATCTCAAGAAACATTTTTGGTGGCCGGGTATGAAAGCCGATGTTGCTAAATACGTAGGAGAATGTTTGACGTGTTCTAAGGTCAAAGCTGAGCATCAGAAACCATCAGGTCTACTTCAACAACCCGAAATCCCGGAATGGAAATGGGAAAACATTACCATGGATTTCATCACTAAATTGCCAAGGACTGCAAGTGGTTTTGATACTATTTGGGTAATAGTTGATCGTCTCACCAAATCAGCACACTTCCTACCAATAAGAGAAGATGATAAGATGGAGAAGTTAGCACGACTGTATTTGAAGGAAGTCATCTCCAGACATGGAATACCAATCTCTATTATCTCTGATAGGGATGGCAGATTTATTTCAAGATTCTGGCAGACATTACAGCAAGCATTAGGAACTCGTCTAGACATGAGTACTGCCTATCATCCACAAACTGATGGGCAGAGCGAAAGGACGATACAAACGCTTGAAGACATGCTACGAGCATGTGTTATTGATTTCGGAAACAGTTGGGATCGACATCTACCGTTAGCAGAATTTTCCTACAACAACAGCTACCATTCAAGCATTGAGATGGCGCCGTTTGAAGCACTTTATGGTAGAAAGTGCAGGTCTCCGATTTGTTGGAGTGAAGTGGGGGATAGACAGATTACGGGTCCGGAGATTATACAAGAAACTACCGAGAAGATCATCCAAATTCAACAACGGTTGAAAACCGCCCAAAGTCGACAAAAGAGCTACGCTGACATTAAAAGAAAAGATATAGAATTTGAAATTGGAGAGATGGTCATGCTTAAAGTTTCACCTTGGAAAGGCGTTGTTCGATTTGGTAAACGAGGGAAATTAAATCCAAGGTATATTGGACCATTCAAGATTATTGATCGTGTCGGACCAGTAGCTTACCGACTTGAGTTACCTCAACAACTCGCAGCTGTACATAACACTTTCCACGTCTCGAATTTGAAGAAATGTTTTGCTAAAGAAGATCTCACTATTCCGTTAGATGAAATCCAAATCAACGAAAAACTCCAATTCATCGAAGAACCCGTCGAAATAATGGATCGTGAGGTTAAAAGACTTAAGCAAAACAAGATACCAATTGTTAAGGTTCGATGGAATGCTCGTAGAGGACCCGAGTTCACCTGGGAGCGTGAAGATCAGATGAAGAAGAAATACCCGCATCTATTTCCAGAAGATTCGTCAACACCTTCAACAGCTTAAAATTTCGGGACGAAATTTATTTAACGGGTAGGTACTGTAGTGACCCGAACTTTTCCATGTTTATATATATTAATTGAGATTGATGTTTACATGATTAAATGTTTCCAACATGTTAAGCAATCAAACTTGTTAAGACTTGATTAATTGAAATAGGTTTCATATAGACAATTGACCACCCAAGTTGACCGGTGATTCACGAACGTTAAAACTTGTAAAAAAAAACTATATGATGACATATATATGGTTATATATATAGTTAACATGATATTATGATAAGTAAACATATCATTAATTATATTAACAATGAACTACATATGTAAAAACAAGACTACTAACTTAATGATTTTGAAACGAGACATATATGTAACGTTTATCGTTGTAACGACATTTAATGTATATATATCATATTAAGAGATATTCGTACATCATAATATCATGATAATATAATAATTTAAAATCTATTTTGATATTATAAACATTGGGTTAACAACATTTAACAAGATCGTTAACCTAAAGGTTTCAAAACAACACTTACATGTAACGACTAACGATGACTTAACGACTCAGTTAAAATGTATATACATGTAGTGTTTTAATATGTATTTATACACTTTTGAAAGACTTCAATACACTTATCAAAATACTTCTACTTAACAAAAATGCTTACAATTACATTCTCGTTCAGTTTCATCAACAATTCTACTCGTATGCACCCGTATTCGTACTCGTACAATACACAGCTTTTAGATGTATGTACTATTGGTATATACACTCCAATGATCAGCTCTTAGCAGCCCATGTGAGTCACCTAACACATGTGGGAACCATCATTTGGCAACTAGCATGAAATATCTCATAAGATTACAAAAATATGAGTAATCATTCATGACTTATTTACATGAAAACAAAATTACATATCCTTTATATCTAATCCATACACCAACGACCAAAAACACCTACAAACACTTTCATTCTTCAATTTTCTTCATCTAATTGAACTCTCTCAAGTTCTATCTTCAAGTTCTAAGTGTTCTTCATAAATTCCAAAAGTTCTAGTTTCATAAAATCAAGAATACTTTCAAGTTTGCTAGCTCACTTCCAATCTTGTAAGGTGATCATCCAACCTCAAGAAATCTTTGATTCTTACAGTAGGTTATCATTCTAATACAAGGTAATAATCATATTCAAACTTTGGTTCAATTTCTATAACTATAACAATCTTATTTCAAGTGATGATCTTACTTGAACTTGTTTTCGTGTCATGATTTTGCTTCAAGAACTTTGAGCCATCCAAGGATCCATTGAAGCTAGATCCATTTTTCTCTTTTCCAGTAGGTTCATCCAAGGAACTTAAGGTAGTAATGATGTTCATAACATCATTCGATTCATACATATAAAGCTATCTTATTCGAAGGTTTAAACTTGTAATCACTAGAACATAGTTTAGTTAATTCTAAACTTGTTCGCAAACAAAAGTTAATCCTTCTAACTTGACTTTTAAAATCAACTAAACACATGTTCTATATCTATATGATATGCTAACTTAATGATTTAAAACCTGGAAACACGAAAAACACCGTAAAACCGGATTTACGCCGTCGTAGTAACACCGCGGGCTGTTTTGGGTTAGTTAATTAAAAACTATGATAAACTTTGATTTAAAAGTTGTTATTCTGAGAAAATGATTTTTATTATGAACATGAAACTATATCCAAAAATTATGGTTAAACTCAAAGTGGAAGTATGTTTTCTAAAATGGTCATCTAGACGTCGTTCTTTCGACTGAAATGACTACCTTTACAAAAACGACTTGTAACTTATTTTTCCGACTATAAACCTATACTTTTTCTGTTTAGATTCATAAAATAGAGTTCAATATGAAACCATAGCAATTTGATTCACTCAAAACGGATTTAAAATGAAGAAGTTATGGGTAAAACAAGATTGGATAATTTTTCTCATTTTAGCTACGTGAAAATTGGTAACAAATCTATTCCAACCATAACTTAATCAACTTGTATTATATATTATGTAATCTTGAGATACCATAGACACGTATACAATGTTTCGACCTATCATGTCGACACATCTATATATATTTCGGAACAACCATAGACACTCTATATGTGAATGTTGGAGTTAGCTATACAGGGTTGAGGTTGATTCCAAAATATATATAGTTTGAGTTGTGATCAATACTGAGATACGTATACACTGGGTCGTGGATTGATTCAAGATAATATTTATCGATTTATTTCTGTACATCTAACTGTGGACAACTAGTTGTAGGTTACTAACGAGGACAGCTGACTTAATAAACTTAAAACATCAAAATATATTAAAAGTGTTGTAAATATATTTTGAACATACTTTGATATATATGTATATATTGTTATAGGTTCGTGAATCAACCAGTGGCCAAGTCTTACTTCCCGACGAAGTAAAAATCTGTGAAAGTGAGTTATAGTCCCACTTTTAAAATCTAATATTTTTGGGATGAGAATACATGCAGGTTTTATAAATGATTTACAAAATAGACACAAGTACGTGAAACTACATTCTATGGTTGAATTATCGAAATCGAATATGCCCCTTTTTATTAAGTCTGATAATCTAAGAATTAGGGAACAGACACCCTAATTGACGCGAATCCTAAAGATAGATCTATTGGGCCTAACAAACCCCATCCAAAGTACCGGATGCTTTAGTACTTCGAAATTTATATCATATCCGAAGGGTGTCCCGGAATGATGGGGATATTCTTATATATGCATCTTGTTATTGTCGGTTACCAGGTGTTCACCATATGAATGATTTTTATCTCTATGTATGGGATGTGTATTGAAATATGAAATCTTGTGGTCTATTGTTACGATTTGATATATATAGGTTAAACCTATAACTCACCAACATTTTTGTTGACGTTTTAAGCATGTTTATTCTCAGGTGACTATTAAGAGCTTCCGCTGTCGCATACTTAAATAAGGACAAGATTTGGAGTCCATGCTTGTATGATATTGTGTAAAAACTGCATTCAAGAAACTTATTTTGTTGTAACATATTTGTATTGTAAACCATTATGTAATGGTCGTGTGTAAACAGGATATTTTAGATTATCATTATTTGATAATCTACGTAAAGCTTTTTAAACCTTTATTGATGAAATAAAGGTTATGGTTTGTTTAAAAACGAATGCAGTCTTTGAAAAACGTCTCATATAGAGGTCAAAACCTCGCAACGAAATCAATTAATATGGAACGTTTTTAATCAATAAGAACGGGACATTTCAGGTACTACCCGAATTTAAACTTATAAAACGCTAATATGAAGAAAAAGCTTTTATAAATGAGTTCATATTATGCTACGAAATACTATTAACCACTCTTAATATTCTGTATGATTAACTTGTTCCATTTGACTATTTTGAAGGAAATGGCATCGACTACTCGACACACCGTGAATATGAATGAAGAGGAATTCCGTACTTTTCTAGCTTCAAACATATCCGCAGTACAGGCTGCGCTACATACCAACAATAACCTTAGATCTAGCAGTACAGGAAATCGTGTAGGATGCACCTACAAAGAATTCACTGCCTGCAAACCTTTGGAATTTGATGGAACCGAAGGACCGATCGGATTGAAACGGTGGACCAAGAAGGTCGAATCGGTGTTTGCCATAAGTAAGTGTACTGAAGAGGACAAAGTGAAGTACGCTACGCATACCTTCACAGGTTCTGCGTTAACATGGTGGAATACCTATCTAGAGCAAGTGGGACAAGACGATGCGTACGCACTACCGTGGTCAGCATTCAAGCACTTGATGAACGAGAAATACCGTCCCAGAACCGAGGTCAATAAACTCAAGACAGAACTTAGAGGGTTACGAACCCAAGGATTTGATATTACCACGTACGAAAGACGATTCACAGAATTGTGCCTATTGTGTCCGGGAGCATTCGAAGATGAGGAAGAGAAGATCGACGCGTTTGTGAAAGGATTACCGGAAAGAATCCAAGAAGATATAAGTTCACACGAGCCCGCCTCCATACAACAGGCATGTAGAATGGCTCATAAACTAGTGAACCAGATTGAAGAAAGAATTAAAGAACAGACTGCTGAAGAGGCCAATGTGAAGCAAGTCAAAAGAAAGTGGGAGGAAAACGGTGATAAGAATCACCAATACAACAACAACAGCAATTACAACAATAATCGCAACAATTATCCCAACAATCGCAACATCAATCGCAACTACAACAAACGGCCCAACAACAACAACAACTACTACAACAATCATCCCAACAACAATAATAACCGCAACAACAACAACAATCAGAAGCAGCTATGTTAAAGGTGTGAAAAGTATCACTCGGGGTTCTGCACCAAATTTTGCAACAAGTGTAAAAGAAATGGTCATAGCGCGGCGAAGTGTGAGGTCTACGGACCAGGGGTTAATAGAACGAAAGGAACAAATGGTGTCGGAATGAGTAATGGCGGAGCAAGTAGTGTCGAAGCAAGTTATGCCAATGTAGTTTGTTATAAATGTGGAAAACCGGGCCACATTATTAGAAATTGGCCGAACCAGGAGAACACGACTGGACAAGGCCGAGGAAGAGTTTTCAATATTAATGCGGCAGAGGCACAGGAAGACCCGGAGCTTGTTACGGGTACGTTTCTTATTGACAATAAATCTGCTTACGTTTTATTTGATTCGGGTGTGGATAGAAGCTATATGAGTAGAGATTTTTGTGCTAAATTAAGTTGTCCATTGACGCCTTTGGATAGTAAATTTTTACTCGAATTAGCAAATGGTAAATTAATTTCAGCAGATAATATATGTCGGAATCGAGAAATTAAACTGGTTAGCGAAACATTTAAGATTGATTTGATACCAGTAGAGTTAGGGAGTTTTGATGTGATAATCGGTATGGACTGGTTGAAAGAAGTGAAAGCAGAGATTGTTTGTTACAAAAATGCAATTCGCATTATACGAGAAAAAGGAAAACCCTTAATGGTGTACGGAGAAAAGGGCAACACGAAGCTACATCTTATTAGTAATTTGAAGGCACAAAAACTAATAAGAAAAGGTTGCTATACTATTCTAGCACACGTCGAGAAAGTACAAACTGAAGAAAAGAGCATCAATGATGTTCTCATTGCAAAAGAATTTCCCGATGTATTTCCGAAAGAATTACCGGGATTACCCCACATCGATCCGTTGAATTTCAAATAGATCTTGTACCAGGAGCTGCACCAATAGCTCGTGCTCCTTACAGACTCGCACCCAGCGAGATGAAAGAACTGCAAAGCCAATTACAAGAACTTTTAGAGTGTGGTTTCATTCGACCAAGCACATCACCGTGGGGAGATCCTGTTTTGTTTGTCAAGAAGAAAGATGGTACATTCAGGTTGTGTATCGACTACCGAGAGTTGAACAAACTTACCATCAAGAACCGCTACCCACTACCGAGAATCGATGACTTATTTGATCAACTACAAGGCTCGTCTGTTTATTCAAAGATTGACTTATGTTCCGGGTATCATCAAATGCGGGTGAAAGAAGATGATATTCCAAAGACTGCTTTCAGAACACGTTACGGTCATTACGAGTTTATGGTCATGCCGTTTGGTTTAACTAATGCACCAGCTGTGTTCATGGACCTTATGAACCGAGTGTGTGGACCATACCTTGACAAGTTTGTCATTGTTTTCATTGATGACATACTTATTTACTCAAAGAATGACCAAGAACACGGTGAACATTTGAGAAAGGTGTTAGAAGTATTGAGGAAAGAAAAACTGTACGCTAAGTTTTCAAAGTGTGCATTTTGGTTGGAAGAAGTTCAATTCCTCGGTCACATAGTGAACAAAGAAGGTATCCAGGTAGACCCGGCAAAGATCGAAACCGTTGAAAAGTGGGAAACCCCAAAAACTCCGAAGCATATACGTCAATTTTTAGGATTGGCTGGTTACTACAGAAGGTTCATCCAAGACTTTTCCAGAATAGCAAAACCCTTGACTGCATTAACGCATAAAGGGAAGAAATTTGAATGGAATGATGAACAAGAGAAAGCGTTTCAGTTATTGAAGAAAAAGCTAACTACGGCACCTATATTGTCATTGCCTGAAGGGAATGATGATTTTGTGATTTATTGTGACGCATCAAAGCAAGGTCTCGGTTGTGTATTAATGCAACGAACGAAGGTGATTGCTTATGCGTCTAGACAATTGAAGATTCACGAACAAAATTATACGACGCATGATTTGGAATTAGGCGCGGTTGTTTTTGCATTAAAGACTTGGAGGCACTACTTATATAGGGTCAAAAGTATTATATATACCGACCACAAAAGTCTTCAACACATATTTAATCAGAAACAACTGAATATGAGGCAGCGTAGGTGGATTGAATTATTGAATGATTATGACTTTGAGATTCGTTACCACCCGGGGAAGGCAAATGTGGTAGCCGATGCCTTGAGCAGGAAGGACAGAGAACCCATTCGAGTAAAATCTATGAATATAATGATTCATAATAACCTTACTACTCAAATAAAGGAGGCGCAACAAGGAGTTTTAAAAAAGGGAAATTTAAAAGATGAAATACCCAAAGGATCAGAGAAGCATCTTAATATTCGGGAAGACGGAACCCGGTATAGGGCTGAAAGGATTTGGGTACCAAAATTTAGAGATATGAGAGAAATGGTACTTAGAGAAGCTCATAAAACCAGATACTCAATACATCCTGGAACGGGGAAGATGTACAAGGATCTCAAGAAACATTTTTGGTGGCCGGGTATGAAATCCGATGTTGCTAAATACGTAGGAGAATGTTTGACGTGTTCTAAGGTTAAAGCTGAGCATCAGAAACCATCAGGTCTACTTCAACAACCCGAAATCCCGGAATGGAAATGGGAAAACATTACCATGGATTTCATCACTAAATTGCCAAGGACTGCAAGTGGTTTTGATACTATTTGGGTAATAGTTGACCGTCTCACCAAATCAGCACACTTCCTACCAATAAGAGAAGACGACAAGATGGAGAAGTTATCACGACTGTATTTGAAGGAAGTCGTCTCCAGACATGGAATACCAATCTCTATTATCTCTGATAGGGATGGCAGATTTATTTCAAGATTCTGGCAGACATTACAGCAAGCATTAGGAACTCGTCTAGACATGAGTACTGCCTATCATCCACAAACTGATGGGCAGAGTGAAAGGACGATACAAACACTTGAAGACATGCTACGAGCATGTGTTATTGATTTCGGAAACAGTTGGGATCGACATCTACCGTTAGCAGAATTTTCCTACAACAACAGCTACCATTCAAGCATTGAGATGGTGCCGTTTGAAGCACTTTATGGTAGAAAGTGCAGGTCTCCGATTTGTTGGAGTGAAGTGGGGGATAGACAGATTACGGGTCCGGAGATTATACAAGAAACTACCGAGAAGATCATCCAAATTCAACAACGGTTGAAAATCGCCCAAAGTCGACAAAAGAGCTACGCTGACATTAAAAGAAAAGATATAGAATTTGAAATTGGAGAGATGGTCATGCTTAAAGTTGCACCTTGGAAAGGCGTTGTTCGATTTGGTAAACGAGGGAAATTAAATCCAAGGTATATTGGACCATTCAAGATTATTGATCGTGTCGGACCAGTAGCTTACCGACTTGAGTTACCTCAATAACACGCGGCTGTACATAACACTTTCCACGTCTCGAATTTGAAGAAATGTTTTGCTAAAGAAGATCTCACTATTCTGTTAGATGAAATCCAAATCAACGAAAAACTTCAATTCATCGAAGAACCCGTCGAAATAATGGATCGTGAGGTTAAAAGACTTAAGCAAAACAAGATACCAATTGTTAAGGTTCGATGGAATGCTTGTAGAGGACCCGAGTTCACCTGGGAGCGTGAAGATCAGATGAAGAAGAAATACCCGCATCTATTTCCAGAAGATTCGTCAACACCTTCAACAGCTTAAAATTTCGGGACGAAATTTATTTAACGGGTAGGTACTGTAGTGACCCGAACTTTTCCATGTTTATATATATTAATTGAGATTTATATTTACATAATTAAATGTTTCCAACATGTTAAGCAATCAAACTTGTTAAGACTTGATTAATTGAAATATGTTTCATATAGACAATTGACCACCCAAGTTGACCGATGATTCACGAACGTTAAAACTTGTAAAAACTATATGATGACATATATATGGATATATATATAGTTAACATGATACTATGATAAGTAAACATATCATTAAGTATATTAACAATGAACTACATATGTAAAAACAAGACTACTAACTTAATGATTTTTAAACGAGACATATATGTAACGATTATCGTTGTAAAGACATTTAATGTATATATATCATATTAAGAGATATTCATACATGATAATATCATGATAATATAATAATTTAAAATCTCATTTGATATTATAAACATTGGGTTAACAACATTTAACAAGATCGTTAACCTAAAGGTTTCAAAACAACACTTACATGTAACGACTAACGATGACTTAACGACTCAGTTAAAATGTATATACATGTAGTGTTTTAATATGTATTTATACACTTTTGAAAGACTTCAATACACTTATCAAAATACTTCTACTTAACAAAAATGCTTACATATACATCCTCGTTCAGTTTCATCAACAATTCTACTCGTATGCACCCGTATTCGTACTCGTACAATACACATCTTTTAGATGTATGTACTATTGGTATATACACTCCAATGATCAGCTCTTAGCAGCCCATGTGAGTCACCTAACACATGTGGGAACCATCATTTGACAACTAGCATGAAATATCTCATAAAATTACAAAAATATGAGTAATCATTCATGACTTATTTACATGAAAACAAAATTACATATCCTTTATATCTAATCCATACACCAACAACCAAAAATACCTACAAACACTTTCATTCTTCAATTTTCTTCATCTAATTGATCTCTCTCAAGTTCTATCTTCAAGTTCTAAGTGTTCTTCATATATTCTACAAGTTCTAGTTACATAAAATCAAGAATACTTTCAAGTTTGCTAGCTCACTTCCAATCTTGTAAGGTGATCATCCAACCTCAAGAAATCTTTGTTTCTTACAGTAGGTTATCATTCTAATACAAGGTAATAATCATATTCAAACTTTGGTTCAATTTCTATAACTATAAAAATCTTATTTCAAGTGATGATCTTACTTGAACTTGTTTTCGTGTCATGATTCTGCTTCAAGAACTTCGAGCCATCCAAGGATCCGTTGAAGCTACATCCATTTTTCTCTTTTCCAGTAGGTTTATCCAAGGAACTTAAGGTAGTAATGATGTTCATAACATCATTCGATTCATACATATAAAGCTATCTTATTCGAAGGTTTAAACTTGTAATCACTAGAACATAGTTTAGTTAATTCTAAACTTGTTCGCAAACAAAAGTTAATCCTTCTAACTTGACTTTTAAAATCAACTAAACACATGTTCTATATCTATATGATATGCTAACTTAATGATTTAAAACCTGGAAACACGAAAAACACCGTAAAACCGGATTTACGCCGTCGTAGTAACACCGCGGGCTGTTTTGGGTTAGTTAATTAAAAACTATGATAAACTTTGATTTAAAAGTTGTTATTCTGAGAAAATGATTTTTATTATGAACATGAAACTATATCCAAAAATTATGGTTAAACTCAAAGTGGAAGTATGTTTTCTAAAATGGTCATCTAGACGTCGTTATTTCGACTGAAATGACTACCTTTACAAAAATGACTTGTAACTTATTTTTCCGACTATAAACCTATACTTTTTATGTTTAGATTCATAAAATAGAGTTCAATATGAAACCATAGCAATTTGATTCACTCAAAACGGATTTAAAATGAAGAAGTTATGGGTAAAACAAGATTGGATAATTTTTCTCATTTTAGCTACGTGAAAATTGGTAACAAATCTATTCCAACCATAACTTAATCAACTTGTATTGTATATTATGTAATCTTGAGATACCATAGACACGTATACAATGTTTTGACCTATCATGTCGACACATCTATATATATTTCAGAACAACCATAGACACTCTATATGTGAATGTTGGAGTTAGCTATACAGGGTTGAGGTTGATTCCAAAATATATATAGTTTGAGTTGTGATCAATACTGAGATACGTATACACTGGGTCGTGGATTGATTCAAGATAATATTTATCGATTTATTTCTGTACATCTAACTGTGGACAACTAGTTGTAGGTTACTAACGAGGACAGCTGACTTAATAAACTTAAAACATCAAAATATATTAAAAGTGTTGTAAATATATTTTGAACATACTTTGATATATATGTATATATTGTTATAGGTTCGTGAATCAACCAGTGGCCAAGTCTTACTTCCCGACGAAGTAAAAATCTGTGAAAGTGAGTTATAGTCCCACTTTTAAAATCTAATATTTTTGGGATGAGAATACATGCAGGTTTTATAAATGATTTACAAAATAGACAAAAGTACGTGAAACTACATTCTATGGTTGAATTATCGAAATCGAATATGCCCCTTTTTATTAAGTCTGGTAATCTAAGAATTAGGGAACAGACACCCTAATTGACGCGAATCCTAAAGATAGATCTATTGGGCCTAACAAACCCCATCCAAAGTACCGGATGCTTTAGTACTTCGAAATTTATATCATATCCGAAGGGTGTCCCGGAATGATGGGGATATTCTTATATATGCATCTTGTTAATGTTGGTTACCAGGTGTTCACCATATGAATGATTTTTATCTCTATGTATGGGATGTGTATTGAAATATGAAATCTTGCGGTCTATTATTATGATTTGATATATATAGGTTAAACCTATAACTCACCAACATTTTTGTTGGCGTTTTAAGCATGTTTATTCTCAGGTAATTATTAAGAGCTTCCGCTATCGCATACTTAAATAAGGACGAGATTTGGAGTCCATGCTTGTATGATATTGTGTAAAAACTTCATTCAAGAAACTTATTTTGTTGTAACATATTTGTATTGTAAACCATTATGTAATGGTCGTGTGTAAACAGGATATTTTAGATTATCATTATTTGATAATCTACGTAAAGCTTTTTAAAACCTTTATCTATGAAATAAAGGTTATGGTTTGTTTTAAAAATGAATGCAGTCTTTGAAAAATGTCTCATATAGAGGTCAAAACCTCGCAACGAAATCAATTAATGTGGAACGTTTTTAATCATTAAGAACGGGACATTTCAGCTACGGCAGAAACGTGGGAGACCAATTGGTTCCAAAGATAAAAATCCTCGAAAAAGAAAATCAGCTGATAATGAGGTAAAAGAAAGTGTTCAACAAGAACCACAAATCAATACTCCTTCTGTAGAGGATATTGATAAATGTAAATACATAAATTGCAATAAATTATGCAATATTATGAAACTGAAATGAAATGAAAAATCTTGATATTTTCATATAATGTTACAATGACATCATGAATAAAGATGATGATCTGGAGCCAAAATCTGTCATTGAATATCAAAATAGACGTGATTGAACTCAACGGAAAGGAGCAATACGAGCTGAATTAGAATCGCTCAATAAAAGAAAAGTTTTTGGATCAATCGTTATCACTTTTAAAGATGTGAAACAATGGGATACAAATGAATTTTTATCCGAAAAGAAATGTGCAAATGAAGTTACAAGGCAAAACTAGACTTGTAACTCAAGATTTCCCACAAAGACCAGAAATGAATTAGGAGAAAAACTTATCCTCCTATAATGAATATAATTACTTATTAGATACTTAATCAACTTGGTAGTTATTTAAATGCATCTCATGGATGTTGTTACTACTTATCTGTATGGATCACTTAATAGTGATATATATATATATGAATATACCTGAAGGGTTAAGGTATCATAAGCATCTAATGCAAAACCCAAGGGAATATATTCCATTAAATCACAAAGATTTCTAAATGGGTTTATACAATCGGGACGTATGTGGTATAATCGATTAAATTACTACTTGATAAGAAAAAGGTATACATATAAACTTATTTGCACGTGTGTTTTATAAAAACAATGTTCGGATATGTGATCATAGCTGTTTATATCAATTATCTTAAATAAAGAAATCTATGAAGCCATTCAACTTCTAAAGAAAGATTTTAAAATAAAAAAAAAATCAAGTATTACATTGATTTACATATTGAGCATATAACTAATGACTTACTTATACATCAAACAACTTATACCGAAAAGATTTTAAAATATTTTAATATGGACAAGACAAAAACCATTAAGTACTCATATGGTTGTTAGATCTTAATATTGATACTAATCCATTTCATCCTCTAGAAGATCATGAAGATCTTCTTGGTTCAGAAGTTCCATATTTTAGTGCAATTGGGGCTCTTATGTATCTTACAAATTATACAAGATCTGATATTTCTTTTGCAGTTAATTTATTGACAAGGTTCAGCTCAGCCCCTACCAAAAGACATTGGAATGGGATCAAACAAATAGTTTGATACCTTCGGGGAACTACTGATTTATAATTATTTTATTCTAACAACTCGAAACAAGATTTGTTTGGTTATACATATGCAGATTATTTATCTGATCTACATAAAGCTAAATCTCAAACTGGATATGTATTCCTAAATGGAGGCACCGCAATATCATGACGTTCTCAAAACAAACACTTGTTGCAACATCATCAAATCATTCCGAAGTGATTGCATTACATGAAGCTACTCGGGAATGATTTTAGTTAAGATCAATGATACAAATCATTATTGATTCTTGTGGACTAGAACGCTATAAAAGCCCAACAACTATCTATGAAGATAATACAGCTTACATAGTACAAATGAAAGAAGAGTATCAAAAATGACAGAACAAAACATAAATGCTGACGAGGCGCTAAAGCTATAAACGGTCTTAACGGTCATAAGTTTGATGGAAAAAAATGGTATATTGGTAAGGCTCAGAAAAAGACTGAAAGGGAATAGGAATTGAAACAACAGTTTGAGCAAACCATGAAGGAGACTGTAGACAAATCACTAGGGTCAAACTTGTACATAAAAGATTTAGATGATACAGTTTCAGATGAAAACCTCAGATTCTTCTCATATACTCAAGATCTCGTAAAAGACAACCAGATTAAAATGAGATACGTTCAATCAACAACTCTGCTGATCTTTATACCAAAGCACTGTCAATCGCTGTTTTCAAAACATACGTTCACAATATTGGCATGAGGCAAGTTCAAAAGATGTGACGACTCAGCGTTGTCTACTTAAGGGGGGAGTCAACTCTATGCTGCACTCTTTTTCCCTTAGCTAAAGTTTTATCCCACTGAGTTTTCTTTAGCAAGGTTTTTAACGAGGCAGTATTAATTGCTCTTTAAAAAAAATTACCATCCAAGGGGGAGTGTTGTAAATTTAGTAGTTAAATATGGATGGTAATTAGTCAAATATGGATAGTAAAATTTGTACTATATATATGTGCATAATGTAAGTTACAAAAACACACATATACATTAAATACATCACACCTCTCTTCAACCTCTTTCTCTCCTATATCTTCTACAACACATCTCTCTTTTATTGGTTCTTTCAATTTGAATATGTTGAACCAGGCCACTAAAGGTAGTTATAAGCCTACTGAAATATAACAATAATGTCCTTTTATTTAATTTTACATTTTTCAACTTGTCTACTAAACACTTCTAGAATAAAATAAGCTCCAGCTTCCTTTACAAATTATCAGCTCTAACTACATCTACAAACTTCATCTCCAGCTCTTAACTCCAGTTAATTCGGCCAAACACATCCATATACAAATTATCATTGACATTTTACTATTCACAAGACTATTTTCATCTTTTTCAACTACCGACGCCAGCATGATGTCGGAAATATTTTTTTTTACTAATGTCATCGTCATAATGTCATAAGGAACTTTTTTAATTGCTAATATTTTAGTTTGCTGATATCATCACTAGTCATTTATTATTTTCCATTTTTTTCCTAATGAATATAATCATCAATGTTATAATTCAGTAGGCTTATAACTACCTTTAGTGGTTTGATTCTTGATGTTATAATTCAGTAGGCTTATAACTACCTTTAGTGATTTGATTCTTGATTTAGAATACTAATAATGAAGTGTAAGAACAAAGATGATAATGGAGAGAAAGAAAGAAACACTTTGTAAGTGTGAGAAATGGTGCAAGTTTAATGCTTGCATTCATGAGTATTTATAGCCTAAAATCTCAATATAAAAATACATACTTTGTGTACCAAAATTGACTATATGTATACACCAAAATTGACTATCCATATCTATATTATTATTATTATTATAACACTCCCCCTTGGATAGCAATTTTATTTTGTTGAAGATCAACTATAAATTACTGCCTCGTTAAAAACCTTGCTAAAGAAAACCCAGTGGGAAAAAACTTTAGCTAAGGGAAAAAGAGTGCAGCATGGAGTTGACTCCCCCTCAAGTAGACATCGCTTCAGCTGTTACATCTTTTGAACATGTCTCATGCCAATGTTATGAACGTGTGTTCTGAAAATAGCAGTTGGAAGTGCTTTCGTGAAAAGATCAGCAGAGTTTTTGCTAGATTGCACATATCTCATTTCAATCTGGTTGTCCTTAATGAGATTTTGAGTGTATGAGAAGAATCTAGGTGGTATGTGTTTTGTTCGGTCACTTTTGATATACCCTTCTTTCATCTGTGCTATGCAAGCTGCATTATCTTCATAGATAGTTGTTGGACTTTTATCGCGTTCTAGTCCACAAGAATCAGTAATGAGTTGTGTCATTGATCTCAACCAAAAACATTCTCGAGTAGCTTCATGTAATGCAATCACTTCGGCATGATTTGACGATGTAGCAACAAGTGTTTGTTTTTTAGAACGCCATGATATTGCAGTACCTCCATTTAGGAATACATATCCAGTTTGAGATTTAGCTTTATGTGGATCAGATAAATAACCTGCATCTGCATAACCAACCAAATCTTGTTTTGATTCGTTAGAATAAAATAATCCTAAATCAGTAGTTCCTCGAAGGTATCGAAATATGTGTTTGATCCCATTCCAGTGTCTTTTGGTAGGAGCAGAGCTGAACCTTGCCAACAAATTAACTGCAAAAGAAATGTCAGGTCTTGTACAATTTGTAAGATACATAAGAGCTCCAATTGCACTAAGATATGGTACTTCTGGTCCAAGAATGTCTTCTTGATCTTCACATGGACGAAATGGATCAGCTTCAACATTGAGTGATCTAACAACCATAGGAGTACTTAATGGTTTTGCCTTGTCCATATTGAAACGTTTCAAAATCTTTTCAGTATATGTTGTTTGATGTACAAGTAAACCATTAGGCATATGCTCAATTTGTAAACCAAGGCAATACTTGGTTTTTCCGAGATCTTTCATTTCAAATTCTTTCTTTAGAAGTTGAATGGCTTCATGGATCTCTTTATTTGTACCTATGATGTTAAGATCATCAACATAAACAGCTATGATCACATATCCGGATGTTGTTTTCTTAATGAAAACACAAGGGCAAGTAAGATTATTTGTATACCCTTTGCTTATCAAGTAATCACTTAATCGGTTATACCACATACGTCCCGATTGTTTTAACCCATATAAAGATCTTCGTAATTTAATCGAATACATTTCTTTGGGTTTTGCATTTGATGCTTCTGGTACCTTAAATCCTTCAGGTATCTTCATATATATATCACTATCAAGTGATCCATATAGATAAGCAGTCACAACATCCATGAGATGCATTTCTAAATTTTTAGAAACTGCCAGACTGATTAAGTACCTAAAAGTAATTGCATCCATAACAGGAGAATAAGTTTCTTCATAATCAATTCCCGGTCTTTGAGAAAAACCTTGAGCTACAAGTCTAGCTTTATACCTTGTAACTTCATTTTTCTCATTTCTTTTTCGGACAAAAATCCATCTGTATCCTACAGGTTTCACATATTTAGGAGTGAGAATGATGGATCCGAAAACTTTTCTTTTATTGAGTGATTCTAATTCAGCTCGTATTGCTTCTTTCCATTGAGCCCAATCATGTCTATTTTGACATTCAACCATAGATGTTGGTTCTGGATCATCATCATTATTCATGATGTCATATGCAACATTAAATGAAAATTTCTCATCAAGATTTTTCATTTCATTTCGGTTCCATAATATTTTTGAATATGCATAATTGATTGCAATTTCTGTATTGACATCATCAATCTCCTCTGCAGTAGGAGTACTGATTTGTGGTTCTTCTTGAACACTTTCTTTTACTTCATTATCAGCTGATTTTCTTTTTCGAGGATTTTTATCCTTTGAACCGATTGGTCTTCCACGTTTCTGACGTGGCAAAGATTCATGAGTGACGTTATTGCCAGCTTTTGGAATTTCAATTCGAGCTGGAGTATTTACTGCTGGTATATATGATTTTGTCACCGTTTTTGTATCTGTAAATGCATCAGGTAATTGATTTGCAAGTTCTTGTATATGCATTATCTTTTGAACTTCTGTCTCGCATTCTTTTGTGCGAGGATCAAGATACTTTAATTGAGGTTCACACCATGAAACATCATTTTCTTTATTTTTCATTTCTCCCCCTAATCTAGGGAACAATGTTTCATTAAAATGACAATCAGCAAAACGTGCTGTAAAAACGTCACCTGTCATAGGTTCAATATACCTTAATATTGAAGATGTTTCATATCCAACATATATTCCCAACCTCCTTTGAGGACCCATTTTTGTACGTTGTGGTGTCGCAATTGGAACATACACTGCACAACCAAATGTTCTAAGATGGGAAATATTTGGCTCTTGACCAAAAGCAAGTTGTAGGGGGGAATATTTATGACTTGCACTTGGTCTGATGCGAATCAATGCAGCAGCATGTAAAATTGCATGACCCCATATAGATACAGGGAGTTTTGTTCTCATTATCAATGGTCTAGCGATTAACTGTAAACGTTTAATCAATGACTCGGCTAAACCATTTTGTGTATGCACATGAGCAACAGAATGTTCAACAACAATTCCTATAGACATGCAATAGTCATTAAATGCTTGAGATGTAAATTCACCAGCATTATCAAGTCTCACCCTTTTAATGGTGTAATCAGGAAAATGAGCTCTCAATTTAATAATTTGGGCAAGAAATTTTGCAAATGCCACATTACGGCTTGATAACAGACAAACATGAGACCATCTGCTAGATGCGTCTATTAGAACCATGAAATATCTAAATGGTCCACATGGTGGATGAATTGGTCCACATATATCACCTTGAATTCTTTCAAGAAACATTGGTGATTCTTTCTCAACCTTAAGTGGTGAGGGTCTAGTTATCAATTTTCCAAGAGAGCAAGATGTACATGGAACCATTGTATCATGATGGATTTTTCTATCCTTTAGTGGATGTCCATGAGTACATTCAATAATCCTTTTCATCATTGTTGATCCTGGATGGCCTAATCTGTTATGCCATAAACTGAATACACCAGGATCAATATATTTTTCGTTAACTACCATATGTATTTCTGGTACATTTATATGTGTATAATGTAATCCAGAACTAAGTCTTGGCAGTTTTTCAACCACATGACTCTTGTCAGTGATACTTAAATATTTCTCATTTTCTGTTGTCACTGACTGATAATCATACCCGTTAAGGTATATGTCGGAGAAACTCAATAAATTTCTGCTTGACTTGGGAGAAAATAAGGCATCATTTATTAAAAATTTTGTACCATTTGGTAGTATGAAATTTGCCTTTCCTATCCCTTTTATCAAGTTAGCAGGTCCTGATATTGTATGTATAGTTCCTTCCGTTGGTTTTAGATCAATAAAATATTTCTCGGATTTAAGTATAGTGTGTGTAGTTCCACTGTCTGCTATACAGAGATCTCCACCACTTGATTGATGTTGTATTCCAGCAAAATTCATATTGAACTTCATATATAAGAAATAAATAGTGAGTACATTAATATTACACAATATTTTAAACGCAAATAGATAGTACTGAAACATTTAGCAAACATAATGACAAAGACAGACGATATTAAATCGTTTATTTTTCAAAAGACACACAACTTAAACATTCAAGAAATCTTCATATAAATCAGATGGTTTCTCAGTGACTGTTGGATCAATATTATCCACAAAATTTACTTCCTTTTCTTTACCTTTCAGCGAATCCTGATACATCTTAACAAGATGTTTAGATGTTCGGCAAGTATTAGCCCAGTGGCCCATTCTACCACATCTGTAGCAAGATTCTTCAGAATTTTTAGAAGAATTTTCTTCAACATCTTGTTTAATGGGCTTGTTTTGTGGTTGATATTTATATTTTCGTGGATTACTATTTCTTTGACCACCACGGCCACGACCACGACCACGTCCACGCCCATTACCATTACCATAAGGATGGTTTCTACCATAGTTATGGCTTTTGGCATGATGATGGTGATGGTTATTATAACCACGACATTGCCCGCGTCCTTGTCCCTGTTTATAATTATTTGCAGTATTTGCTTCAGGGATTGCAAGTGTACCAGTAGGACGGGATTGCTGATTTTTCATTAATAGCTCATCATTTTGCTCTGCAACTAAGAGATATGAATTAAGTTCAGGATATGTTTTGAACTTTAGCATTCTCAAATTTCTTTGCACTGTGATGTTTGCAGCATTCATTGTGGAGAAAGTTTTCTCCATCATGTCTGCATCACTAATTTCATGTCCACAGAATTTAAGTTGTGAACATGTATTATACAGAGCTGAGCTGTATTCATTTACTTTCTTAAAGTCTTGGAACCTTAATGTTCTCCATTGTTCCATTGCAGCTGGAAGTAAAATTTCTCTTTGATTATTGAATCTGCTTTTGAGACCTTCCCATAAAACATGGGGATCTTCTACAGTCACATAATTATTTTGTAAGCATTCATCAATATGTTGATGAATAAAGCAACATGCCGTAGCTTGTTCTTTTTCAGAACAAGTGTTGTTTTCATTTATGGTTTCAAGAATGCCCATTGATTTAAGATGCATTTTTACTTTTATAACCCATGGCATGTAGTTGTTTCCAGTTGATTCTAAAGGAGTAAATTTAAGCTTTTCCAGATTCGACATTTTCTATTATCAAAAATTAAAACAAACATCATGATAAATTAGAGTCAATTTATATTCATAAGTATATAAACATTAAACATAAATTTAATATAACATAAATGATAAGTAGGTGACAGTGTCGACCATGTGTAAGCAATCATAAATAAATGTTATATAACAAAAATATAAATATTAGTAAACATAAATGAAAATTTGGCGACAGTGTCGACCATATATTTTTTCAAGTGGTATAACCGACCTATATCATTCTGGTGGTATAACCGACCATATATCATTTTGGTGGTATAACCGACCATATATCATTTTGGTGGTATAACCGACCATATATCATTTTGGTGGCAGAGCCAACCATATTTAGTATTAAGATTATCGTGCTGATAACGTGTTATAATTCAGTAGGCTTATAACTACCTTTAGTGGTTTGATTCTTGATGTTATAATTCAGTAGGCTTATAACTACCTTTAGTGATTTGATTCTTGATTTAGAATACTAATAATGAAGTGTAAGAACAAAGATGATAATGGAGAGAAAGAAAGAAACACTTTGTAAGTGTGAGAAATGGTGCAAGTTTAATGCTTGCATTCATGAGTATTTATAGCCTAAAATCTCAATATAAAAATACATACTTTGTGTACCAAAATTGACTATATGTATACACCAAAATTGACTATCCATATCTATATTATTATTATTATTATAACAATCAATATCATTATGCTTATTTGATAGCTTTTGATATTGCTATGGATATGTCCTAATTGGAACTTAAGAATATCATGATCAAACTTTACTAGAGCAAAAGAAGAAGTGACGAAGGAGTTACTAATAGTGTTCTCGTAGAATATCGTTAGTAAAAAGCGAAGACATATTTTTAAACAATAAATAGACGAAATGCAATAATTATAAAAAATAGAATTTTACTAACGACAGTTTCTAAGGCTATCGTTAACATGATTTATATTATTATTCAATAACCCCCGACCAAAAAGGAATTAATAACTGCTATGTATAGTGATTTAATGCATGATAATAACAACATTTAGTGTTCATTTAACCAAATAAAAAAATTGAGTAACAAACAACAAAATATATCTTTTAACATCCCTTGTAGTTGATGTCAACTTCTCTAATGAAAGATTAATATCTCAGATTCCGTTTCAAGTTTTACAAAGATACATCTTTCGAATATACCAAAATAATAAAAAATTCATAAGTTAATTGGACTTTAGACTTTAATTTTAAATATTCTAATCTAATGAACGAGCCCATCATCACGTCTATATTATTTCCTGCTAAAACAAATGGCTTTATGTATTTGGACCTAACTCAATTTTCTTTAGACCAAAGCTACAATTTTATTTTTATAGGTTATCATTAGACAATAACTATTATCTCTCTCATCAAAAAACTAAAAAAAAGCAGATGTTATAATTCAGTAGGCTTATAACTACCTTTAGTGGTTTGATTCTTGATGTTATAATTCAGTAGGCTTATAACTACCTTTAGTGGTTTGATTCTTGATGTTATAATTCAGTAGGCTTATAACTACCTTTAGTGATTTGATTCTTGATTTAGAATACTAATAATGAAGTGTAAGAACAAAGATGATAATGGAGAGAAAGAAAGAAACACTTTGTAAGTGTGAGAAATGGTGCAAGTTTAATGCTTGCATTCATGAGTATTTATAGCCTAAAATCTCAATATAAAAATACATACTTTGTGTACCAAAATTGACTATATGTATACACCAAAATTGACTATCCATATCTATATTATTATTATTATTATAACACTCCCCCTTGGATAGCAATTTTATTTTGTTGAAGATCAACTATAAATTACTGCCTCGTTAAAAACCTTGCTAAAGAAAACCCAGTGGGAAAAAACTTTAGCTAAGGGAAAAAGAGTGCAGCATGGAGTTGACTCCCCCTCAAGTAGACATCGCTTCAGCTGTTACATCTTTTGAACATGTCTCATGCCAATGTTATGAACGTGTGTTCTGAAAATAGCAGTTGGAAGTGCTTTCGTGAAAAGATCAGCAGAGTTTTTGCTAGATTGCACATATCTCATTTCAATCTGGTTGTCCTTAATGAGATTTTGAGTGTATGAGAAGAATCTAGGTGGTATGTGTTTTGTTCGGTCACTTTTGATATACCCTTCTTTCATCTGTGCTATGCAAGCTGCATTATCTTCATAGATAGTTGTTGGACTTTTATCGCTTTCTAGTCCACAAGAATCAGTAATGAGTTGTGTCATTGATCTCAACCAAAAACATTCTCGAGTAGCTTCATGTAATGCAATCACTTCGGCATGATTTGACGATGTAGCAACAAGTGTTTGTTTTTTAGAACGCCATGATATTGCAGTACCTCCATTTAGGAATACATATCCAGTTTGAGATTTAGCTTTATGTGGATCAGATAAATAACCTGCATCTGCATAACCAACCAAATCTTGTTTTGATTCGTTAGAATAAAATAATCCTAAATCAGTAGTTCCTCGAAGGTATCGAAATATGTGTTTGATCCCATTCCAGTGTCTTTTGGTAGGAGCAGAGCTGAACCTTGCCAACAAATTAACTGCAAAAGAAATGTCAGGTCTTGTACAATTTGTAAGATACATAAGAGCTCCAATTGCACTAAGATATGGTACTTCTGGTCCAAGAATGTCTTCTTGATCTTCACATGGACGAAATGGATCAGCTTCAACATTGAGTGATCTAACAACCATAGGAGTACTTAATGGTTTTGCCTTGTCCATATTGAAACGTTTCAAAATCTTTTCAGTATATGTTGTTTGATGTACAAGTAAACCATTAGGCATATGCTCAATTTGTAAACCAAGGCAATACTTGGTTTTTCCGAGATCTTTCATTTCAAATTCTTTCTTTAGAAGTTGAATGGCTTCATGGATCTCTTTATTTGTACCTATGATGTTAAGATCATCAACATAAACAGCTATGATCACATATCCGGATGTTGTTTTCTTAATGAAAACACAAGGGCAAGTAAGATTATTTGTATACCCTTTGCTTATCAAGTAATCACTTAATCGGTTATACCACATACGTCCCGATTGTTTTAACCCATATAAAGATCTTTGTAATTTAATCGAATACATTTCTTTGGGTTTTGCATTTGATGCTTCTGGTACCTTAAATCCTTCAGGTATCTTCATATATATATCACTATCAAGTGATCCATATAGATAAGCAGTCACAACATCCATGAGATGCATTTCTAAATTTTTAGAAACTGCCAGACTGATTAAGTACCTAAAAGTAATTGCATCCATAACAGGAGAATAAGTTTCTTCATAATCAATTCCCGGTCTTTGAGAAAAACCTTGAGCTACAAGTCTAGCTTTATACCTTGTAACTTCATTTTTCTCATTTCTTTTTCTGACAAAAATCCATCTGTATCCTACAGGTTTCACATCTTTAGGAGTGAGAATGATGGATCCGAAAACTTTTCTTTTATTGAGTGATTCTAATTCAGCTCGTATTGCTTCTTTCCATTGAGCCCAATCATGTCTATTTTGACATTCAACCATAGATGTTGGTTCTGGATCATCATCATTATTCATGATGTCATATGCAACATTAAATGAAAATTTCTCATCAAGATTTTTCATTTCATTTCGGTTCCATAATATTTTTGAATATGCATAATTGATTGCAATTTCTGTATTGACATCATCAATCTCCTCTGCAGTAGGAGTACTGATTTGTGGTTCTTCTTGAACACTTTCTTTTACTTCATTATCAGCTGATTTTCTTTTTCGAGGATTTTTATCCTTTGAACCGATTGGTCTTCCACGTTTCTGACGTGGCAAAGATTCATGAGTGACGTTATTGCCAGCTTTTGGAATTTCAATTCGAGCTGGAGTATTTACTGCTGGTATATATGATTTTGTCACCGTTTTTGTATCTGTAAATGCATCAGGCAATTGATTTGCAAGTTCTTGTATATGCATTATCTTTTGAACTTCTGTCTCGCATTCTTTTGTGCGAGGATCAAGATACTTTAATTGAGGTTCACACCATGAAACATCATTTTCTTTATTTTTCATTTCTCCCCCTAATCTAGGGAACAATGTTTCATTAAAATGACAATCAGCAAAACGTGCTGTAAAAACGTCACCTGTCATAGGTTCAATATACCTTAATATTGAAGATGTTTCATATCCAACATATATTCCCAACCTCCTTTGAGGACCCATTTTTGTACGTTGTGGTGTCGCAATTGGAACATACACTGCACAACCAAATGTTCTAAGATGGGAAATATTTGGCTCTTGACCAAAAACAAGTTGTAGGGGGGAATATTTATGACTTGCACTTGGTCTGATGCGAATCAATGCAGCAGCATGTAAAATTGCATGACCCCATATAGATACAGGGAGTTTTGTTCTCATTATCAATGGTCTAGCGATTAACTGTAAACGTTTAATCAATGACTCGGCTAAACCATTTTGTGTATGCACATGAGCAACAGAATGTTCAACAACAATTCCTATAGACATGCAATAGTCATTAAATGCTTGAGATGTAAATTCACCAGCATTATCAAGTCTCACCCTTTTAATGGTGTAATCAGGAAAATGAGCTCTCAATTTAATAATTTGGGCAAGAAATTTTGCAAATGCCACATTACGGCTTGATAACAGACAAACATGAGACCATCTGCTAGATGCGTCTATTAGAACCATGAAATATCTAAATGGTCCACATGGTGGATGAATTGGTCCACATATATCACCTTGAATTCTTTCAAGAAACATTGGTGATTCTTTCTCAACCTTAAGTGGTGAGGGTCTAGTTATCAATTTTCCAAGAGAGCAAGATGTACATGGAACCATTGTATCATGATGGATTTTTCTATCCTTTAGTGGATGTCCATGAGTACATTCAATAATCCTTTTCATCATTGTTGATCCTGGATGGCCTAATCTGTTATGCCATAAACTGAATACACCAGGATCAATATATTTTTCGTTAACTACCATATGTATTTCTGGTACATTTATATGTGTATAATGTAATCCAGAACTAAGTCTTGGCAGTTTTTCAACCACATGACTCTTGTCAGTGATACTTAAATATTTCTCATTTTCTGTTGTCACTGACTGATAATCATACCCGTTAAGGTATATGTCGGAGAAACTCAATAAATTTCTGCTTGACTTGGGAGAAAATAAGGCATCATTTATTAAAAATTTTGTACCATTTGGTAGTATGAAATTTGCCTTTCCTATCCCTTTTATCAAGTTAGCAGGTCCTGATATTGTATGTATAGTTCCTTCCGTTGGTTTTAGATCAATAAAATATTTCTCGGATTTAAGTATAGTGTGTGTAGTTCCACTGTCTGCTATACAGAGATCTCCACCACTTGATTGATGTTGTATTCCAGCAAAATTCATATTGAACTTCATATATAAGAAATAAATAGTGAGTACATTAATATTACACAATATTTTAAACGCAAATAGATAGTACTGAAACATTTAGCAAACATAATGACAAAGACAGACGATATTAAATCGTTTATTTTTCAAAAAAACACACAACTTAAACATTCAAGAAATCTTCATATAAATCAGATGGTTTCTCAGTGACTGTTGGATCAATATTATCCACAAAATTTACTTCCTTTTCTTTACCTTTCAGCGAATCCTGATACATCTTAACAAGATGTTTAGATGTTCGGCAAGTATTAGCCCAGTGGCCCATTCTACCACATCTGTAGCAAGATTCTTCAGAATTTTTAGAAGAATTTTCTTCAACATCTTGTTTAATGGGCTTGTTTTGTGGTTGATATTTATATTTTCGTGGATTACTATTTCTTTGACCACCACGGCCACGACCACGACCACGTCCACGCCCATTACCATTACCATAAGGATGGTTTCTACCATAGTTATGGCTTTTGGCATGATGATGGTGATGGTTATTATAACCACGACCTTGCACGCGTCCTTGTCCCTGTTTATAATTATTTGCAGTATTTGCTTCAGGGATTGCAAGTGTACCAGTAGGACGGGATTGCTGATTTTTCATTAATAGCTCATCATTTTGCTCTGCAACTAAGAGATATGAATTAAGTTCAGGATATGTTTTGAACTTTAGCATTCTCAAATTTCTTTGCACTGTGATGTTTGCAGCATTCATTGTGGAGAAAGTTTTCTCCATCATGTCTGCATCACTAATTTCATGTCCACAGAATTTAAGTTGTGAACATGTATTATACAGAGCTGAGCTGTATTCATTTACTTTCTTAAAGTCTTGGAACCTTAATGTTCTCCATTGTTCCATTGCAGCTGGAAGTAAAATTTCTCTTTGATTATTGAATCTGCTTTTGAGACCTTCCCATAAAACATGGGGATCTTCTACAGTCACATAATTATTTTGTAAGCATTCATCAATATGTTGATGAATAAAGCAACATGCCGTAGCTTGTTCTTTTTCAGAACAAGTGTTGTTTTCATTTATGGTTTCAAGAATGCCCATTGATTTAAGATGCATTTTTACTTTTATAACTCATGGCATGTAGTTGTTTCCAGTTGATTATAAAGGAGTAAATTTAAGCTTTTCCAGATTCGACATTTTCTATTATCAAAAATTAAAACAAACATCATGATAAATTAGAGTCAATTTATATTCATAAGTATATAAACATTAAACATAAATTTAATATAACATAAATGATAAGTAGGTGACAGTGTCGACCATGTGTAAGTAATCATAAATAAATGTTATATAACAAAAATATAAATATTAGTAAACATAAATGAAAATTTGGCGACAGTGTCGACCATATATTTTTTCAGGTGGTATAACCGACCTATATCATTCTGGTGGTATAACCGACCATATATCATTTTGGTGGTATAACCGACCATATATCATTTTGGTGGTATAACCGACCATATATCATTTTGGTGGCAGAGCCAACCATATTTAGTATTAAGATTATCGTGCTGATAACGTGTTATAATTCAGTAGGCTTATAACTACCTTTAGTGGTTTGATTCTTGATGTTATAATTCAGTAGGCTTATAACTACCTTTAGTGGTTTGATTCTTGATGTTATAATTCAGTAGGCTTATAACTACCTTTAGTGATTTGATTCTTGATTTAGAATACTAATAATGAAGTGTAAGAACAAAGATGATAATGGAGAGAAAGAAAGAAACACTTTGTAAGTGTGAGAAATGGTGCAAGTTTAATGCTTGCATTCATGAGTATTTATAGCCTAAAATCTCAATATAAAAATACATACTTTGTGTACCAAAATTGACTATATGTATACACCAAAATTGACTATCCATATCTATATTATTATTATTATTATAACAGCAGACAATTTTTCTCTCTCTAATAATCATCTTTTCTTTCTTTATTTTCACTTCTCTCCTCATTTTCTCAACTTCCTTAACAAATGTTAGTACAACCTAATTTTGTTATGTGCACAATCATCGTGTTTTACATTATTGTACTGTACAAAACTGTAAAGTATGATGGTTGTGTACATAATAAAAATGAGTTGTGTACATATTTATTACACTTCTTAAAGATAGCCCTTAGGGATATCTTTAGATAAACTCTTATTATTATTATAGAATTTTTTAGCGGCCGTTACTTTTAACATATTTGTTTTAACCTTTTTTTTTTTTTTTTTTTTGTAAAATAAGTTTCAACTGTTTTTTTATATCTTTTTTGTTTTTTTTCTTTTATGTAAACCAAATTTATTTTCTTCACCATATATATATATATATATATATATATATATCTTAAATTATCCTTACTTGAACCATCTTTACTTTTTTTCAATTTTCTCAGAATTCGTTTGCTATTCTTTATGAAGAGAGTTGAATAAAGCTTAAACATAGAAAAATAAAGGTGCTAAACGATCTTATCCTAGCTCTTCGCTAGTTGTTTAATAATATATGTCGTTCCAAAAAAAAAGATCTTTGTTTTTATATTTGTGTCTTATTGATATTGACTTAATATAAGGTATATAGGTTACTTTCATAGAATTGTCATGGTCGTTAAAATATAAGCTTAGAAAAATTGAAACTTTTTTTGAATAAATAATATAGGAATTCTAAAAAAACTAACTAATCTTGTAATAAACATATAATGAAGGGGTTTATTGTACTCATACATAAACATTAACAAACATTTTGTTCCGCCATAATTGATTATGTTTTTTACAAAAATGATCTATCATATATGTAAAACTTACATCACACTATTGCGTAAAAATATCTAATATAACATATGTAGTTAAACAATACATCACTATAAACCGCTCCAAATCAGTATTGCTAAAATTTCATTGCTGCAACGCGCAGTCACCTCGTCATCTCGTTAACTTTCAAGACAAAGGGTGTGTTTGGTATGCGTTAATGGGACGTTTTTTTTTTTTGGCTAAATTAACGAATACTATAACAAATACTAATTCATCAAAAAATTGAAAAACTGAACAAAGGTACAACGAGATAATGGACATACTCGAAACTATAAAACAAAAAACATACCCGTTATCTACTACCGAGCGTCACCGAACCATAAACAAACTACCATGAGGCAAAAATCAACGAATCAAGCTGCTACCCTAAAGTCCCGAGCCAACAAATCTAAAAAGAAACTATGAAAACCCAATAACCTAACTACCCGTACATTAGGCAAACACAAACAAATTCTAACAACAATAAAAAACACTACGACAGACAAAACCAATAACAAAACTAAACAGGAACTACTAAAGCGATTAATAAGTAATTATGTTTGGTATGAAAAGAAAGGAACCACTGATAGGTAATGAGTACTTTCATGAGCATGACAACGCCAACATGTCATTTTATGATGGGTTGTCCAACATTAAGAACTTGGCTCAATCCTTTTATCGTCTTACGCATGGGCAGACCTATTAGTAATCTAGTGGTAGCACGTGACACCACTGAAATACGCGACGTTGTGGAAAATTTGTGAAGTTTTTAACTAGCGACACCAGTGGATAGTGTAATTTTTTTTTTTAAAATGACACCATTGAAATAAACCATCTAGTAGAATTTTTTTAGATTTTTAACCGGTGACACCAGTGATTACCATTCCTAGATCCGCCACTTGTCTTACGTATTCCGGTTACTAGTCCTTGCTGGTTCCGAGCTTGTTGGTAAAGTAAGTCCGAGAACGGTATCCTTTCATACATCTCTGATTTATCAATTTATAATGGTTTTATGTATATATGTTACGTTTAGCGGATATGATATCTAATACGCCTATACTTTATTTAGAAGGGTTATACTAACATGTGCCTTAACAAGTATTAATGATAAATAATACATAGTTTATTATAGAAATTTTCATCTTCATTAAATGCTTTTGGGATTATTTAACGAATATTTTACTATTATAATTACTTGTTAACCTATGATGATATGACATATGGCACAATTTAGAAAAACCCTTTTTAGAATTGAAATTGGAATTGGAATTCGTAAAAATATATAAAAATAGATAAATGAAAATACGTAACACAACTATAAAAGTCAAACGCATATGAAACCCGCGCCAATACTTCGTGAGAAATAGGGCCCACAAATATTTCTTTATTGCGCCACATAGATCATTGAATACGCAATCACCGTTACAAAGTTTAAATCAATTCAATTCGCACTTAAAAAGTAGTCTTATTTCACACACCTGAAATCATTGTCGGTTTGGTGAACCAAAAACGTACAGTAGATGTATTTATCACAAAATTGAGTACAAATTAAGCTAAAAATGGCGACGAAGTTTTTATCATTAGCGTGCATACGTGGCACCGGTGCCCGCGACGGCTATTCCCGTGGATTGTCACCGCGGCCGCATTATCCGTCGATGCCGAAGTATCCGAAAGGAGTTTCGGTTGATTTGGAGAGTAATATGGAGCGATCGGAAGCTAGGGTTTTGTTTTCGGTCACCGGAATGACTTGTTCGGCGTGTGCCGGATCTGTTGAAAAGGCGGTTAAACGGTTACCGGGAATTAAGGAAGCTGTTGTTGATGTGTTGAATAATAAAGCTCAAGTTATGTATTATCCTAGCTATGTTAATGTAAGTTTTGATTTTAATTGTTTTGTTAATTATTGTGTATTTCTAAGGGCTAAATCAGCACAAATCTATTCATTTTTGGATTATTGTGTACCTTAGGTACCTCTTGTAACTTTGATTTGGCGGCTTAATGTATTCAAATTTTGAACAATTGATTTTATTTTCTTCAATTTAGAACAATAAATTAGGAACTTGCTTATTTTTTCTTCAAATCTAAAGTCATAATTTTGGAAAAATTAGTAACTTTTTTTTTTTTTTTTTTTTTTTTTTTATGTAACTTGGCCTATTTGTAATTTCTTATTCCATAAAAAAAAAACACAGAATTATATTATCAGCAACAAGTAGATAAGGAGTACATCTTATATGAATCTGGAACAATTGTAAATTGTAATGATCATTGTAATACTTTTAATTTCGAGTTAACCAGCCAAGTAACAAAAGCTTTACGGTCGATTTTCATCATGCTAATTGTAGGAGGAGACTATTCGTGAAACCATAGAAGACGTTGGGTTCGAAGCTACACTAATCGAGGATGAAACAGATGAAAAAGCTATTCAAATATGTCGAATACTCATCAAAGGAATGACTTGCACATCTTGTTCAAGTACAGTCGAGTCGGCTTTGAGGTCTGTTCATGGAGTACAAAGGGCCCAAGTCGCGTTAGCAACCGAAGAAGCTGAAGTCCATTATGACCCCATGATAGTAACCCATGAACAATTCTTAAAAGCCATTGATGATACTGGATTCGAACCCATTTTGATCAGTACAGGAGAGGACGTAAGTAAGATACACTTGCACATCGATGGACCATGGAATGATAATTCAATCGAGTTGATCGAGAAATCGCTTGAAGCGCTTCCCGGTATCGTAAAAGTTGAATTTGATACCAATATCAGAAAATGCTCTGTTTCTTACAAAGCAGATCTAACCGGACCTAGAAATTTTATTCAAGTGATTGAATCAACTGGATCAGGTTCGTTTAAAGCGAAGATATTTCCTAAAGGAGCAGTACGCGATTCGCATCGACAAGAAGAAATCACTCAGTACAAGAAATCGTTCATGTGGAGTTTAGTTTTCACGATTCCTGTGTTCTTAACATCGATGGTGTTTATGTATATACCTGGAATCAAACATTTACTGGACACCCAAGTTGTGAATATGATGACTGTAGGTCATCTTGTACGTTGGATATTATCGACTCCGGTTCAGTTTTTTATCGGTAGACGATTTTATACTGGTTCTTATAAATCATTACGCCATGGCTCTGCAAATATGGATGTTTTGATTGCTTTGGGAACAAATGCAGCTTACTTTTATTCAGTTTACTCTGTTTTAAGAGCTGCCACGTCAGCGCATTTCGAAGGCACAGACTTTTTTGAAACGAGCGCGATGCTCATTTCGTTTATTATTCTTGGGAAGTATTTGGAAGTAATGGCGAAAGGGAAGACGTCCGAGGCGATTGCGAAGCTTATGGATTTGACTCCTGATACCGCAACGCTATTGACCATTGACCGTGACGGGAACGTTGTAAACGAGGAAGAAATCGATAGCAGGTTGATTCAGAGGAATGATGTGATTAAGATTCTTCCTGGTGCAAAGGTGGCTTCGGACGGGTTTGTTACTTGGGGACAAAGTCACGTAAACGAGAGCATGATTACGGGCGAAGCTCGGCCCGTGGGTAAAAGGAAGGGTGACCCGGTGATCGGAGGAACGGTTAACGAGAATGGAGTTTTGTACATTAAAGCAACACGGGTTGGATCAGAAAGTGCACTTTCTCAAATAGTTCAACTTGTTGAATCAGCCCAAATGGCTAAAGCTCCGGTTCAGAAACTTGCAGACCGTATTTCCAAATTCTTCGTGCCTTTGGTTATTGTTCTCTCGTTTTCGACTTGGTTTGCTTGGTTTATTGCGGGAAAGTATAACGGGTACCCGAAATCTTGGATACCTTCTTCAATGGATAGCTTTCAGCTTGCGCTACAGTTTGGAATCTCGGTTATGGTCATTGCGTGTCCCTGTGCTTTAGGTTTGGCTACACCGACTGCTGTGATGGTTGGTACTGGAGTCGGGGCGTCTCAAGGTGTTCTGATAAAAGGTGGCCAAGCGCTTGAAAGTGCACATAAGGTCGGTTATTAGTTTCGCTAACATTTTTGTCTCATCCAGTTTTACATGTTTTAATATTAGTATTAGACTATTAGTTTGCAGTTTGCAAAATTTTATCAGGTCAAAACTTTATTTATATCGATTATGACACATAAACAGCAAGTTTATAACGTATATAGCCTATATGAGAACATAAATGAAAGTATATGATTGATTTTTAGCTTTAACTCTAAATAATACAGGTCAACTGCATCGTGTTTGATAAGACGGGGACTCTTACAATCGGCAAGCCACTGGTTGTTAACACCAGACTCTTGAAGAACATGGTGCTCGGGGAGTTGTATGAATTGGTTGCTGCAGCTGAGGTACACCTGCACAGCTTTAATTTCAGTAAAAGTATTCGATTATCATCTGCAGAATAATAATGATAAAAATTACGAGTATTAATTATAGGTGAACAGTGAACATCCTTTAGCGAAGGCCATTGTAGAATACGCCAAGAAATTTAGACAAGATGAAGAGAATCCTATCTGGGCAGAAGCAAAAGAATTTGAATCCATAACGGGCCACGGTGTACAGGCCATTGTTCAAAACAAAGAAGTTATAGTTGGAAATAAGAGTTTAATGTTAAAGAAAAACATTGGTATCTCCGTTGATGCTGAAGAAATTTTAACAGAAATTGAGGAAATGGCCCAGACTGGAATTCTTGTTTGTATAGATGGTCAACTCACTGGAGTTATCGCGATTTCTGACCCGTTAAAGCCCGGTGCGCGTGAAGTCATCTCCATACTCAAGTCAATGAAAGTTAAAGGTATAGTAGTGACTGGTGACAACTGGGGAACTGCAAATTCCATTGCAAAGGAAGTTGGAATCAATGATGTCATCGCTGAAGCCAAGCCCGAAGATAAAGCAGAGAAAGTCAAGGAATTACAGGTACCATTTTTTATTTTAATTTTTTAAAAATATTACGTTTTAAACAAGGTTGCAAAACTCGCTACTCGGGCAGTACTCGGTCGAGACTATTTAGGGATTACTCGGCAACTCAGGAAGTACTCGGATGTTGACCAACTTTTGACTTTGACCGATGTTGACCGAGTTTTGTGCGATTTTCAGTCATCCCTTGGCCGAGTTCTAACAGATTTTCCGAGTAATCCCGAGTTTTGACTGAGTTTGACCCAGTTTAACTGGGCTTTGGCCTGGTTGACCGAGTTTGACTGAGTTTGACTGATGCAGGTTTCGGGATATGTGGTGGCGATGGTAGGAGACGGGATCAACGATTCACCGGCACTAGTGGCTGCAGATGTTGGAATGGCAATCGGTGCTGGTACAGACATAGCGATTGAAGCAGCTGATATAGTCCTTATGAAAAGTAATCTAGAAGATGTAATCACAGCCATTGATCTTTCAAGAAAAACATTCACACGAATCCGTCTGAACTACATTTGGGCTTTGGGTTACAACCTTCTCGGGATTCCAATTGCTGCTGGTGTTCTTTTCCCATTCACCGGATTTCGCCTGCCACCGTGGATCGCCGGAGCCGCCATGGCTGCTTCATCTGTGAGCGTCGTTTGTTGCTCTTTGTTGCTGAAGTATTACAGAAGGCCGAAAATTTTGGAAAAGTTGGAAATACAAGGAATAACAACCGCTTGAACACGAGTCATTTGCGAAGCCTGTCTTTTAATGTGTATAGTAAAATAATATATTCGACCTGATGGTTTGATGTAGTTTAAGTTGGTGTACAAAGAATCATGTTGATATGGTTGTTTGAAAACTTTCAAAGATTAAAACTTTCATTTCTGGGTACAATTGTAAAACTACATAATCTGTAAAAAGTACTGTTCGGGCAACTACATAAGTTGTGAATCCAGTTTATTGAAATGTGATATTGATAACATAATCATCAAATAACTTATTGCAAATTAAGATACATCAAGTAGCAGTACGACATGCTGGATCATACAGAAATCAAGCCAACTTTCACTTCAGTTTGTTATTTCCAGATTTTCGACCTGATCTCCGAATTGTTTCTTGGCTTCAAACAGAACCGTATGAACTTCATCCCAATGAGGTGCAGTTGCACTCTTTATATCTTCGATCCACTGAGAAATTTTCTTGAAAGGGCTAAATATCCGCTCATGATCCTTCTCACTCAGAAGCTGAAAACAAATACAATATCATGTTAACTTGATCAAATATGTCTTTTAATGAGAACTTAAACGTATAATATGCTAGTAAGTTTTATCGTTACCTGAAGTTCCATAATTTCGCTTACTAAGCAGAGATCTGCTAGTGACGGTTCGGATCTTCCTACCAAAAACTTACCGTCTTTTAGCCAAAAAGTTTCAATTATAGATAATGATTTCACATGCATCTTCTCAGCTTCTTCAGCTGTTTGTGGGTTTAACGGGAGGCCTCTCAGTGGTAAAAAGACGGTGTTTATTTATAAGAACACCAACTGAAAGAAGTAAGTAAAGAATTAGCCATATGATTAAACCATCCTGGAAAATAAACTACCAAATAGATATATAAAATTTAGATTATTAACTATAAGAGTATCACCTGACCCACGGCGTAGATTTGAATGATGCCAGTCTAAAACAGAATGGACCTTGGCTCTTTCATATATATCACTCGGATACCTACGAATATATTAAGATAATATTATCCATGTTACAACAACAGTTTCGAAAATTTGATTCATGTCTAAAATTTCTCTGCTGATAAATAAGACTAAAAGATGAATTTCGACTCACCAGTGATTAGCCACTCCCGGAAATGCAGTAGATAAGTAGATAAGAATTGCGTGACTGCAAATAACACCATATGACACGCTCAACTCGAATTTTTTTACGAATGTATTCATATTTTTAATTCGTGGAATATAAAGATGTGCATAGTTCATTCATTTCATTGGATATTATAACGAAATAAAAACCTCTCAAACAGCTTAAAGTCTCTATTAGTTCACAGTATTTGATCTATGAACACCAGACTCTCAATTGAATAATAAATATGAATTATAAGAACAATAATTGAGAGAACACGATATGAAGATATATGAAAGATAATATTAATCGTGCAAAGATACAATCAGAAAGCAAACCGTACATCCCTATTTGTACAGATTAACACCAAATCTTCAGATTTGGTTTCCAAAACAACTTGGCTAAAAATAAGAAAAAGATAAACTTAATATTTAACAAATATGCAAATCACTTCTAAATTTAATCTTCTGGAGATAACACCGAATCAAAACATATCTTCTTAATATTTAAACATATCTCCAGAATCTTCCTTAGCTTAGCCATCAAGAAATCTTCAAATCGTTGACTTAAGAAACACCAGAGTCTGCAACCTCAGACTCTAAAACTGCAAAATACTTTGACTCATCATATTATAATTCCCAACAATCTCCCCCTATCTGATGATGTCAAAACAACCTGATCACCTACTTCTTCAACTTTGCATACTCTTTTTCAATCAGTTTACACTTGCTCTTCATAAAATGAATTTTCTTCAACATGGACAGTTTGTTGTACAAATGATCCAGCAATTTGACTCTAAAAGGATAAGTCTGCTCTGTCACACATCTGGTTAACAAACTGATCAACAACTCAATACTAGCTCCTTCAAACTGTTCAACCCTAATCAACATCCTTTGATTTCCATTTGTCTTGATCATCAAAGCATCCAAATACTCAACATACTTATCATCAACAAATTCTAAATGTTCAGGGACAGCATACCTTTCAACATGTCCCTTAGCTCTTCTCTCCTTCATAAACATTCCACAAAATACCTCATAATCCTTAAAACTTATAAACCCTTCTTCAAATACCAAATGTACCAACATATAAACTCTCTTCAACACTTCTTGCACAATAACTTGATCATCTGTATACTCCTGGATACACACAGCTATGCCTTTCCACTCACAAAAAAACCAATCGAACAATTTGATTCAATTTAACTCTTAATCTCCTTGCATAGCAGCAACCACAACAGCACTAGTGCTTCCTTGAATATCACCAACACCACCAACAGCAACCATTTGAGTATCACCAATACCCCTATCAGTTATATTCCCCCCCTCAATCTGATGCTCCCCCTCAATTTGAGCTCTCTTTGATTGCTCCCCCTCAACACTTGCAATACCTGCATCGTCTGACCTCTTTCTTTTCTCCCCATTTTTGACATCATCTAAAGGCAGAGATGATATGACCTTCCAAATTTTAGTCTGTTGATTTTTGAGGGAACAAATATCAGAAGCAAACCCAGTAAAGCATTGTCTCAATTCATCAACACCAACCATTCGTTTTTCCAGCTCAGCCAACCTGTGATTAATTTCTGTAACAGACTCTGAACCACCTGCACTAGTCAACCCCTGCATATTCCCAACCAACCTCCTTACCTCCAACAGCTCATCTTTTGAAACAAAATTATTATTAAAGTTAAGATTATTAATCTTAGACTGCACACCAGAGAGCTTGTCATCAAAACTCCTTAGTCAACTTGGTCAAAGCCTGATGTAGGCCAACCATGGTGACTGGTGCCTCAGTCTGAGAAGTAGTGCCAGAAGATAAGGGTAGGGTTGGTATGTCCTCACAGCCTTCTTGTTGAAAAGTAGGGCGATCTTTGAACATAGAAGGATTTGAGGCCTGTATCACACCCTGTGACATGAGTGTAACATTGGCAGCCTGTGCAAGAATGTGTAAGAATGGAACATTTTGGATGGGTAGTGACAGACTTAAGTCTGGGGTAACAGTTGACTTGGTCATTGCAGCTGGTTTTTGAATTTGGTTATTTGAGTCCAGGATTGGGACTTCTTCAAATAAGTCAACTGAGTGGGTTTCTTCAGTGACTGTAATGAGGATATCCAAGTTTACTATCCTATCAGGTTTAGGTTGGGTCAAAGCACTGCCTTCACCAACCTCTAGCAGAGGTGATGAAGTAGTACTAGAAGCACCTTGCCTAGTGAATTCTTGAGGTGAATTCACAAGTGCTGTAACATCTAGGGTTTTAAGTATGGTGGTATTCTCAATATGAACTGGTGAGTTCATAAGGTTGGTTAAATGGAGATTTTGTTCAGTAGCAGCGGGAGAAGATGGGTTAGAATGAGGTGGGATTTCCTCATTCATGTCCTCAGCCTGCTCTGTATGTGTAACATCATGGGGTGGAGTATACCGTTAATTCCAATGATACCAAAAAGGCTCTCGTTATTGGTTTTAGCCCCAATAAGGCTCTAGTGTGCAGTTCATCCGCGGGTTACAAGCTTGTGTATTCAAAGTTGTTCCCTGTTTCGAAACAACCACACGTCGAGTAAAATTACCGAGCCAACTAAACCCGGTGTCGGTGTAGGGCGAAAAAGATACTCGAGAAAGGCAATTTGTATAATTCAATTATTGGGTAACAACTTTGACTCTGATTGCTCAGAATCTGCAGGTTGGTCTGCACAGCCAAGATTGACCTAATGCATCATAACAGAAAGTTATCAAAAAGATTGACACAATCATTATCAAATTAATACTCCTGACAAAAAAATTTAAAAAGTTACCATTAACTCCCTTCATTAATACCAAATTTGACCCTTTTATTTTAGGAAATAGAATAAAGAAAAAAAAATTAACCTAAAAACAAAATTTAAAAAAAAAACTTTATTTGACTAAAGAAGGAAACAAATTTATACACAAAAATACACTTGAGTAAACTTTCCCAGACTCTGAACAATATTACATCACCCAGACTCTAAGAAAATAATTCAGACTCAAGAAATATCATCCAGACAACATTTCAATAGATGAATTTAACATTCCAAGTTGTCCAAGAAGATAAAAATGCATTTCTTCAGGAAGTGCTTTAGTGAAAATATCTGCCAATTGATCTTTAGTACCAATATGCTTTAAAAACACTTTGCCCTTCTCAACACAATCCCTTATAAAATGATGTCTGATCTCTATATGCTTGGTTCTGGAGTGAAACACTGAATTCTCAGTAATAGCAATAGCACTCTCATTATCACACATTATTGGAGTTTTGGTCAATGTTAACCCAAAATCCAAAAGTTGATGTTGCATCCACAGTAATTGAGCACAACAACTTCCTGCAGCAACATATTCAGCTTCTGCTGTGGAAGTGGCCACAGAATTCTGCTTTTTGCTAGTCCAGCTGACCAATTTTCCACCTAGCAATTGACATCCACCAGAAGTGCTTTTTCTGTCTAATTTGCAACCTGCATAGTCTGCATCTGTGTAACCAATTAGATCAAACCCTGAGTCTTTAGCATACCAAAGACTCAGGTTAGGGGTACCTTTTAAGTACCTAAAAATTCTTTTCACAGCTTTATAATGAGACTCCCTAGGATCTGACTGGTAACGTGCACAAAGGCATGTAGCAAACATTATATCAGGTCTACTAGCAGTTAAGTATAACAAAGATCCAATCATACCTCTATAGGTTGATTGACAGGTAGGTTTTCCAGACTCATTTTTATCAAGTTTTTCAGAAACACTCATTGGAGTTCTTAAAGTGGAACAATTTTTAAAACCAAACTTAGTTAACATATCATAAATGTAATTACCGTGGTTAATAAAAATACCCTCATGACTCTGCTTTATTTGTAGTCCAAGAAAATAATTTAAAGTACATAAATTACTCATCCTATATTCTTTAGACATTATGTCAGAAAACCATTTTCTCAAAAGTGGATTAGTAGACCCAAAAATAATGTCATCAACATAGATTTGAACAAGTAACACATCACCTTTCTCCTTTTTGATAAATAAAGTCTTGTCAATGGCTCCTCTGGAAAAATTCTTTTCTAGAAGAAATGTTTACAAGGTATCATACCAGGCTCTGGGAGCTTGTTTCAGACCATATAATGCTTTCTTCAATCTGTAAACATGCTTAGGAAATTTCTTACTTACAAAACCAGGAGGTTGTTTCACATACACCTCTTCTTGCAATTTACCATTCAGGAAAGCACTCTTCACATCCATTTGAAACACCTTGAAATCTTTGTGTGCAGCATATGCCAGAAACAGTCTAATAGCTTCAATTCTAGCAACAGGAGCAAAAGTCTCATCATAATCTATTCCTTCTTCTTGTCTATACCCTTGAGCCACTAACCTTGCTTTATTTCTAATCACAATACCATCTTTATCAACCTTGTTTCTGTAAACCCATTTAGTGCCAATTGCAGTTTTACCATCAGGTTTTGGAACCAACTCCCATACATCATTCCTTTCAAATTCTGTCAACTCTTCAGTCATAGCCTCAACCCAATCATTGTCAGCCAATGCTTCATATACATCTTTGGGCTCAATCAGTGAAAGAAAACAAGAAAAGAAGCAGTAGTTTGCAATAGCAAAGTCAGACACAGGTGTCTGAGAAGAAGAGCTAGGTTTAGGCAAACCAGTAGGATCCACAACATAATCCTCAAGATGCTTTGGAAGAACTATATTTCTAGATGATTTTCTAGTAGGAACAGCAGGATCCAAGGTGGTATTTGATGACTGATCACCCTCTTGAATAACAACAGACTCATCTTCTTGTGGAACTTCTTCTGTATGAGAATTATCTGCAGAATCATTTTTCAACCCAGAAAAATTAGGTTCATCTGACTCAGACTCTGAATCCAGAGTCTGAACACTGTTTCCAGAAATTAAATTTGACAATTCACCAAGTGCAGATAGTTCAATCCTGAATGACTGATCCATTTCTAAAGAACTTTCATTAAAAGAAACATTAATGGATTCTTCAATCTTCATTCTCCTCTGATTGAATACTCTGTAAGCTTTAGATACAGAAGAGTATCCCATAAAAATACCTTCATCAGATTTTGGCCTCATTTTATCAAGCTGATCCCTATGATTCAAGATATAGCACTTACACCCAAATACATGAAAGTAATGAATAGCAGGCACCTTTTTATGGTATAACTCATAGAGAGTTTTGCCATGTTTCTTCACAATCAAGGACCTGTTTTGAGTATAACAAGCTGTATTAACAGCTTCTGCCCAGAATCTGAGTGCAACATTTGATTGGCATAGCATAATTCTGGCTGCTTCGATAAGTGTTCTATTTCTTCTTTCAGCAACTCCATTTTATTGTGGAGTTTTAACAGCAGAGAAATTTTGACCAATTCCAGACTCTTCACAAAAGTCAATTAAAGTAACATTTTTGAACTCAGTGCCATGATCACTTCTCAATTGCTTAACAAGAACACCTTTTTGAACCTGCTCTCTCTTGATTAAATTGATGATTTCTTCAGGAGCATCACTTTTTGCAGCTAAGAAAATAACCCATGTAAATCTAGAATACTCATCAACAATCACCAGAGTATATCTTTTCCCACCCAAACTACTAGTGTTCATTGGACCAAATACATCCATGTGAAGCATGTGAAGTGGATCACTTATAGTAGCTAGGGTTTTTGAGGGAAACTTTGCTTTGGTCTGTTTACCCATAATACATGCAGAACAAGGTTTATTTTTCTTAAAAGGTTGTTGTGGAAGACCTCTTACAAGCTTCTTTGATGTTTTTAAAATTAAGATGAGAAAGCCTTTTGTGCCAAAGCCAATTAAGTTCAGGGACAGTCTGAGAGTACAGACATGTTTCTATTCCAGCATCAACAGAATCTAGATCCAGCATATACACATTTTGAAATCTCCAGGCTACAAGTGTTGGTCTTCCTTTAGGATCATAAATAATACCAGCTTTCTTTCTTAATCTGATCTCACAATCTTCATCAGCAATTTGACTCACACTTAGCAGATTATGCTTCAACCCTTCAACTAAAGCAACTTTCTTAAATGAAACACTTCCAGCTATAACAGTACCATAACCAATAGTCTTTGCAACTGAATTATCACCATATCTTACAGAAGGACCTTTCTCTTGAACAAACCCTACAAGATGCTCTTTGCATCTAGTCATGTGTCTTGAGCAACCACTATCCAAATACCACATGTTACCCTGTTACACAAGACACAAGACAAAAGAAAATGGTTAGTTTTTAAGGGGAACCCACTATTTGGGTTATTGTTGACCGCCTCACCAAATCTGCACACTTCCTAGCGATGAAGGAAACTGATACAATGGAAAGACTTGCTCAGCTGTACATCAAAGAGGTTGTATCTCGTCATGGTGTACCTTTATCAATCATCTCCGATCGCGATCCCCGTTTTGCTTCCAGATTTTGGCGTTCTTTGCAAGAAGCCATGGGAACTCGTCTTGACATGAGTACTGCTTATCATCCTCAGACTGACGGGCAAAGTGAACGAACGATTTAGACCTTGGAGGACATGCTGCGTGCATGTGTCATTGATTTTGGAAAGGCCTGGGAAAGGCATTTGCCACTCGCCGAATTCTCGTACAACAACAGTTATCACTCAAGCATTAATGCTGCACCTTTTGAAGCATTGTATGGTCGTAAGTGCCGATCTCCTATTTGTTGGGCCGAAGTAGGCGAAAAGCAAATCACCGGACCCGAGGTAGTTCACGAAACCACGGAGAAGATTGCTCAGATCCAAGCTAGACTTAAGACTGCCCGTGATCGCCAAAAGAGCTATGCCGATCTTAAACGGAAAGACTTTGAATTTAATGTTGGTGATCGTGTAATGTTGAAGGTTGCACCTTGGAAAGGTGTGATCCGTTTTGGAAAACGTGGAAAGTTGAACCCACGATACATTGGTCCTTTCGAAATCTTGGAACGTGTTGGACCAGTTGCTTACCGTTTGGATCTACCAGCACAATTGAGCTCAGTTCATCCTACCTTCCATGTGTCAAACTTGAAGAAGTGTCTTGCTGCACCCGAACTCATCATACCATTGGAAGAACTTACTATCGATGACAAACTCCACTTTGTGGAGGAACCTGTTGAGATTATGGATCGTGAGATCAAAACTTTGAAACGCAACAAGATTCCGATTGTACGAGTACGATGGAATGCCAAACGAGGACCTGAGTTTACTTGGGAACGAGAGGATCAAATGATGCGGAAATATCCTCATCTTTTCCCGACTCCTCCATCTACTTCAGCTTAAATTTCGGGACGAAATTTTCTTTAACAGGTGGGTAATGTAACGACCCTGGAATTTCCAATGTTTATTTATTAATAATTATTATTATTAATACATGTGATTAAACAAATGTATGTTATTACATTTACATGTTGCCATGACTAAACGTACTTGACTTTAATTGCCCGAAACGTCTTTATGACACGCGAAACTTACACGAATAATATTTTCAAGTATTATTTACATTCATGATTGATTTTATTAATCATTTTAATTAACTATGGTGATTAGTTAGTTACTTGGGCTTTAATTGGACTTTTATTGGATTACTTGTTAATTACTTACAAACTTGGGCTTTATTTTTGTACATGGACTTGATTAGCCCACCCTACATTATTAATGGACTTATTAGCCCAACACTACTTGTAAGTATCAAGTTAAATGGAAACTAGTTAGTTAACTTGACTTGGAATCTAGTTTGCATGTAATCCCCATGAAACCCCATCTATTAACCACCCTTTTGAACTTTAACATGCTAGTAACCATAAGACTTCTCCCTCCCTCCATTTTGCTGCAGAAAAACGTGGCCTTAGAGCCTTTTGATGGGAGTTTTGGTTTTCAAATTTCACTACTTACTTCATTCACATTTACTCTTTCATTTTACACACACATTACTTGCATACTTTTCTCTCTTTTCTCTCTCATTTTTCTCTAAAGATTGTAAGTATTATGAACAACTTTTCTTCTCTTTTCTTTGTCCCAAAACCGAATTACAAACACCCCATAATCATCATCATCTTTTGTTACTTGTAGTTTGATTACTTGTTGTTGTTAGTTTGTTACATGTAATTGTTAGTTGTTCTTTACTAGTTACAAGATCAAACTTTCTAGTTTTGATTCTTCATCTTTATCTTGTTATAACAAGAACATCAAGAACATAATCTATCTAGTTATGTTCTACATATTTTGTTTCAAAAGATTAAAGTTCATAGTTGTATAAACTCATTACTTGTAGTTCTTGAAGTAACTTTAAAGTTACTTCACTTAAAGATCAACTTGGGTTGAATCTTTAAAAGTATGAGCAACTATGAACCATTTTCTTATTTAGTTAGTTTTCTACTTTATTTTGTTTCAAAAGATTTAAAGTTTATAATCTTTATAATTGTTACTTGTGTTCTTGTTTGTTGTATGTTACTAGAATACCACCTTCATGGTTGGTTTAGGCTTATCATTCATTTTCTTTATTTCTTATTGTTAGTTGCTTACTACACATTTGAACAAGGACATGAAACCAACAAGAGCTTACACTTTGGTGCAAGTATCATGGATCCAACACTTGGTTGTGATCTTTCTTAGTGTTCATGAACTTGTTCATAAACTTACATGTAACCTTGGTTCATCAAACACTTACAACACTTGCACTTGAGTTATGATGGACAAACCTTGGTCAAAATGATGTTAACACATCAACGAGTTGTATACTTGAAGCTATACGCATCAAGGATGAGAACCGTGATGAACATCAAGCACCGAGACAACCGGAACTCTCCAAAACCCACTGTTCTGTCCAAAACCTACTGACCTGATGCTTCTGGAACAGACCAGTAGACCTGGGCTGTTCTAACCTTGATTTCTAGATAGAACTTTTCGAGTAGATAACTTTTCATATAGGACTCGTCTTAATCCGAGTTACGGTTTAGGATTTATGGCCCTCCGATCGTTACCATGTCCTTTAACGTTGTGCAGAAATTTCTGACCTACTCGCACTTAGACCGTCGCCACGGTCAAACCAAGACGAGTTTGCTTCTGTAAATTTTACCACACTTAAGGGACTCATAGACGGAGCCATGACCACTGGTCTCACCTTAATTCAGTAAGGGTAGAGGCCGTGGTGACTGACCGAAGTCAGCCTTTGTTTTAAACGACTTTCATAAACGAGTCTTACTTGTTACCTTTTGTTTAATGATGATTGATGATGACCCTTATGACCTTAATTACGTACTTGTAAACCTTTTGAGACGACTTATTGACTTAGTGCTATTTGACTTAGGTTGAGGACGTTTGGGCCGATACTTGCACACCACTTTCCGACTACTACCTTACCATTACTACTAATCATTGTGAGTTATAGCATTCCCTTTTTACTTTAACTTATTTTGGGAACTGAGAATACATGCGGATTTTATGTTTTACATACTAGGCACGAGTACTTAAACTTTATATATGTGTGGGTTATATAACGGCAGAAACATTCCCTTTAGCTCGGTAACGTTTAATCATTGGTTTTTGAACCGTGAACGCGAATCTTAGATATGGATCCATAGGGTTTGACATCCCCACTCGGGCTAGTAGCGCTAGCATTTAACGAGTGTTTAATACTTCGAGGTTATACGCACTTGCCAAGTGCACTTTAAGGGGGTACATTAAACGTTAAGTTAGTTACCGGGTGCCCACGGTTAAGCATATACTTTTACATACTTTTGAAACGCTCGTTGTAGCACTGAAATCTCGTGGCCTACTTACATTACTGTTATACTTAAACTATAGCTCACCAACCTTTGTGTTGACCTTTTTAAGCATGTATTTTCTCAGGTGCTTGAAGTCGCTTCCGCTATCTTACTAGTCGTGCTGTAGAACCCGCTGCCTAGAGTTGTTATCGCATGACTACTTATGTTGCATTCAAACTTTTTACTTATGAATTTATGTTATGTAACGACCATTATGGTCACGTACACTTATTTAATGCTTCTACTTAGCGAAGCATACTTTTGATTTGTAAAACAATTGACGTATGTTATGACGTCACTTTTATTATGAATGTAAACTCTGTTTTGAAAACGCATATAGTACTTAACCTTGTAATGATCCTGTTGTTGATGGTCCGTACATGATGATTTAGTACGGGGCGTCACATTTGGTATCAGAGCATTGGTTGTAGGGAATTAGGATGCATTAGTGAGTCTAAGACCGACCCGAGTAGGATTCACTAATAGGGCTAATCTACAACTTGTTAGTTTACTTGTTTCCGCCGAACTTACTGCATGCTGCTGCTTACTGTTACCGCTATATGCCGTATGCTACTACGTGATTTCACTACTTCATGCTATTACTTGCTTTCGATTGCATGCTAGTTTCGTACGATTACTGATATTGCCATGCTACTTATTGTTATACATGAATTAAACTGTTGGCCTATTATTTGCTTGCTTTATGACATACTGACATGGAAAATTTATTTTTCCTTGTTCAGATGTCGGACGTTCCACCTACTGACATCCCGAGCGGCTCAGGCCCCGTTGTTCCACCCACTGCTGCACCTGTTGCTGCTGCTGCTGCTGCCGACATTCCGGCCCCGACACCCACTGGCGACCCCGGCGCCTCTAGTTCTGGAGCTAGCTCTAGTGTGCCTATCCCGGCGTCTTCTTCCAGACCCCTGAGGCAACTGGCTCGCATTGGTGGCATGGAGATCCCCGCGGAGTTCGGGGAAGGACCCTTCCGTAATCACTGGCGCACACCTTGCCGACGCACTGCCGACGGCCGCTTAGCCGTGATCACGCCAGGCCGACACCGACAGATGTTGGCCGCTTTCGGATATGTTGAGCCACCCGCGCCACCACCGCATGATTCAGATGACGGTTCTTCCACCGATGCTTCTTCAGACGACACCTCATCTGACGACTCCAGTGATGAGGAGGATCCCGCTGACCGACCGATTCAGGCACCTTCTACCCCGCCGAAGAAGCGGTATCGCTTCGCTGGCATAATTCCTGGTCGTACTGTCACTGACGCTTATGGTCGGCGTCGTAGGATCACTGCTCGTAAACGGCTGGTGCCGTACCCCGCCGACCCACTGATATTACCGTCTCCACCCAGAGCCGGGCCATCCACTTCAGCACCACCGGCTCCACCTGCACCGCCAGCACCACCTGCCCCACCATCTTCCTCTAATGAGGAAATGAGGCGGGAGATTGAGATTCTCCAGACTCGAGTTACTGAGCTCGAGGAGCAGTTGGCTCATGTTTTGGACATCTTGTACCCACCATCGCCGTAGGACTTTGTACTAGATTCTGTATTGTAATCTCTTTTTGTAATTTCATATTTCACTTATGTAATGTACGAACTTATTGTAATGTATGAACTTATTATCATTAATGAATGAAATTTGTGTTGCTTACTCCTTGCGCAAGTGTTCTATTTATGTTATCATATCATGGTTTTGTGGTACTTATATATGCTTGCATTACTTAATCAACATGTGTTGTGCTGTTTTCATGTTGGTTGTTATATACTATATTATTATTATTTGCATAATGGATTTTGACTTGAGTCAAAATGCTTGTATAGAACATCATGGCCAACGGGAGATCTATCCCCACCGCGGCACAAATTGAGGAAATGATTAACGAGCGAGTCGCTGCTGCACTAGCTGAAAGACAACCCCAAGTTCCACCACCACCGCCTGTCAATCCACCTGTCGTCCGAGATGGGTGTACTTACAAGGAATTTCAAAACTGCAAGCCACACTACTTCAGTGGCACTGAGGGACCCGTCGGTCTCACCAGATGGTTCGAAAAGTTGGAATCGGTATTCAGGGTTAGCAATTGTTCTGAGGCTAACAAAACGAAATTTGCATCTTGCACGCTGTCTGATGGCGTGCTCACATGGTGGAATACCATGGCCCAAGCGAAAGGAATTGATGAGGCGTATGCTACGCCTTGGGAAGAATTTAAATGTGCTATGATCGAGGAATACTGTCCGAGAACCGAGATTCAAAAGATGGAAATCGAATTTATGCAATTGAAAACCGTAGGGAACGATCTTAACAGCTACAACCGTAGGTTTTTGGAATTGGCTCTTATGTGTCCAACCATGGTCACCCCCGAATTTAAGCGTTTGGAGAAATACTTCTCGGGACTTCCTAAGTCCATCAAGGGTAATGTTACCTCATCCAAGCCACCAAGTGTTCCCGAAGCAATGCGCATGGCGCATACTCTCTTGAATCAAATCATCCTTGACGAGCCGGAGAAGGCTAAGTTTGAAACTGTTAGTGGTGAAAAGAGGAAATGGGACAACAACCACAACACAACAGGGGTAGGAACTATGATCAAAACCCGGTAAAACGACATGAAGGGTTCAGGCAAAACAACAACATACACAACAACAACACCAACCCCAACAACAACAACCGCACCAATCCGAACTACAAAGGAACCTTACCACAATGCAATAGGTGCTACAAGCACCACACTGGGTATTGCAATGTTATCTGTGAGAAGTGCCAACGATCTGGACATATTGGCAAGGATTGCAAGGTTACCACTTTGAATGTGAAGCCAAACCACAACAACAATGGGCCTAAGAAGTGTTATGAATGTGGAAAGACGGGCCATTTCAGAAATGAGTGTCCTAACAAGCGTAAGGATGGCGGACCACCACGTGCTAGAGCCTTCAATGTTAATGCAAGGGACGCTCGCGACAACCCCGACTTGGTGACAGGTATATTCAAGATCAACAATCTTTTAGCTTCTGTCCTATTTGATACTGGTGCCGATAGGAGCTATGTGTGTAGACATTTTTGTGATAAGTTAGATTGGTCGTTAGTTCCTTTGAAGGAAAGTATGCTTGTCGAGGTCGCCAATGGAAAACTTGAAAAGGTTGACCATATTAGTCGTGGAGCTATTATCAACATAGCTGGTGCAGATTTTGAAATTGATTTGATACCTATCAAACTGGGAAGTTTTGACGTGATCGTCGGTATGGATTGGTTGAGCAAGATAAAGGCCGATGTTATCTGTGGAGATAAAGCACTTCGCATACCACAAGGAGATGGCGAACCACTGGTTATCTATGGAGAGAGATGTACCTCGAAGTTGAACCTCATTAGTTGCGTGAAAGCGCAAAAGATTATGAAGAAGGGACGCTTTGCTGTCCTAGCACATGTGAAAGCGGTAGAAACTGAGGTGAAGAGCGTGAACGACGTTCGAATTGTGAACGAATTTTCCGATGTCTTCCCAGAGGAATTGCCTGGATTACCACCGCCGAGAGCCGTAGAATTTCAGATTGATTTAGTGCCAGGAGCTGCACCTGTAGCTCGTGCACCTTATAGACTCGCACCTTCCGAGATGCAAGAATTACAGAGTCAACTACAAGAGCTATTAGATCGAGGGTTTATCCAACCAAGCTTCTCGCCTTGGGGCGCACCTGTGTTGTTTGTAAAGAAGAAGGATGGATCCTTCCGTATGTGTATCGACTACCGTGAACTCAACAAATTGACTATCAAGAATTGATATCCTCTTCCACGAATTGATGATCTTTTTGATCAACTACAAGGATCGAGCGTTTATTCAAAGATCGATTTGCGATCCGGATATCACCAGCTGAGGGTGAAGGAAAGTGACGTGATGAAAACTGCATTCAGGACCCGTTATGGTCATTATGAGTTCCTCGTGATGCCATTCGGTTTGACAAATGCACCTGCCGTATTCATGGATCTCATGAATCGTGTCTGCAAGCCTTACTTGGATAAGTTTGTTATCGTCTTCATAGATGATATCCTCATCTACTCTAAGAGCGAAGAAGAACATGAGCAACACCTTCGGCTAGTGCTTGAACTCTTAAGACAAGAGCAACTTTACGCCAAATTCTCCAAGTGCGAATTTTGGTTGAAGGAAGTACAGTTTTTGGGTCATGTTGTGAGCGACCAGGGTATCAAAGTTGATCCCGCCAAGATTGAAGCCATCAGCAAGTGGGAGACCCCCACTACTCCAACGCATATTCGCCAATTTCTAGGTCTCGCCGGTTATTATCGAAGGTTTATCGAAGGATTTTCTCTGATTGCGCGTCCTTTGACCGCACTGACTCACAAGGGCAAGAAGTTCATTTGGGAACCCACACACGAATCAGCATTCCAAATTTTGAAGAAGAAGTTAACCTCCGCACCTATCCTATCACTTCCTGAAGGCAGTGACGACTTTGTTGTTTATTGCGATGCATCGAAGAGTGGTTTTGGTTGTGTACTAATGCAACGATCAAAGGTTATTGCCTATGCCTCCCGCCAATTGAAGATTCACGAGCGGAACTACACTACACATGATCTTGAACTTGGAGCCGTTGTCTTTGCACTCAAATTGTGGAGACATTATTTGTATGGAACTAAGAGCACTATCTTCACCGATCACAAGAGTCTCCAGCACATCTTCGATCAGAAGCAATTGAATATGAGACAGCGTCGATGGATCGAGACGCTCAACGACTACGATTGTGAACTCCGTTATCACCCTGGCAAGGCCAATGTTGTAGCTGACGCTTTAAGCCGAAAGGAGAGGACGGCACCTCTCCGTGTTAGGGCTCTGAACATCACCATCCATTCGAACCTCAACAACCAGATCAGAGTAGCCCAAGTTGAGGCTCTCAAGGAGGAGAACATATCTCACGAGCATTTGAACATACTTGTCTCTCGATTCGAGGTTAGAGAGTCTGGACTCCGATGCTATGCCGGAAGAATTTGGGTACCTTACTATGGAGATCTACGAAGCCTGATACTTGATGAAGCACACAAATCGAGATATTCGATTCACCCCGGTGCAGGTAAGATGTACCACGACCTTAAAGAACAGTATTGGTGGCCGAATCTTAAGAAGGACGTTGCGACTTATGTTGGTAAGTGTTTGACTTGCTCGAAGGTTAAAGCCGAACATCAGAGACCTTCTGGGTTACTTCAACAGCCGGAAATCCCACAATGGAAGTGGGAAAGGATCACGATGGATTTCATTACTAAGCTGCCGAAGACGGTGGGCGGATGCGATACTATTTGGGTTATTGTTGACCGCCTCACCAAATCTGCACACTTCCTAGCGATGAAGGAAACTGATACAATGGAAAGACTTGCTCAGCTGTACATCAAAGAGGTTGTATCTCGTCATGGTGTACCTTTATCAATCATCTCCGATCGCGATCCCCGTTTTGCTTCCAGATTTTGGCGTTCTTTGCAAGAAGCCATGGGAACTCGTCTTGACATGAGTACTGCTTATCATCCTCAGACTGACGGGCAAAGTGAACGAACGATTCAGACCTTGGAGGACATGCTGCGTGCATGTGTCATTGATTTTGGAAAGGCCTGGGAAAGGCATTTGCCACTCGCCGAATTCTCGTACAACAACAGTTATCACTCAAGCATTAATGCTGCACCTTTTGAAGCATTGTATGGTCGTAAGTGCCGATCTCCTATTTGTTGGGCCGAAGTAGGCGAAAAGCAAATCACCGGACCCGAGGTAGTTCACGAAACCACGGAGAAGATTGCTCAGATCCAAGCTAGACTTAAGACTGCCCGTGATCGCCAAAAGAGCTATGCCGATCTTAAACGGAAAGACTTTGAATTTAATGTTGGTGATCGTGTAATGTTGAAGGTTGCACCTTGGAAAGGTGTGATCCGTTTTGGAAAACGTGGAAAGTTGAACCCACGATACATTGGTCCTTTCGAAATCTTGGAACGTGTTGGACCAGTTGCTTACCGTTTGGATCTACCAGCACAATTGAGCTCAGTTCATCCTACCTTCCATGTGTCAAACTTGAAGAAGTGTCTTGCTGCACCCGAACTCATCATACCATTGGAAGAACTTACTATCGATGACAAACTCCACTTTGTGGAGGAACCTGTTGAGATTATGGATCGTGAGATCAAAACTTTGAAACGCAACAAGATTCCGATTGTACGAGTACGATGGAATGCCAAACGAGGACCTGAGTTTACTTGGGAACGAGAGGATCAAATGATGCGGAAATATCCTCATCTTTTCCCGACTCCTCCATCTACTTCAGCTTAAATTTCGGGACGAAATTTTCTTTAACAGGTGGGTAATGTAACGACCCTGGAATTTCCAATGTTTATTTATTAATAATTATTATTATTAATACATGTGATTAAACAAATGTATGTTATTACATTTACATGTTGCCATGACTAAACGTACTTGACTTTAATTGCCCGAAACGTCTTTATGACACGCGAAACTTACACGAATAATATTTTCAAGTATTATTTACATTCATGATTGATTTTATTAATCATTTTAATTAACTATGGTGATTAGTTAGTTACTTGGGCTTTAATTGGACTTTTATTGGATTACTTGTTAATTACTTACAAACTTGGGCTTTATTTTTGTACATGGACTTGATTAGCCCACCCTACATTATTAATGGACTTATTAGCCCAACACTACTTGTAAGTATCAAGTTAAATGGAAACTAGTTAGTTAACTTGACTTGGAATCTAGTTTGCATGTAATCCCCATGAAACCCCATCTATTAACCACCCTTTTGAACTTTAACATGCTAGTAACCATAAGACTTCTCCCTCCCTCCATTTTGCTGCAGAAAAACGTGGCCTTAGAGCCTTTTGATGGGAGTTTTGGTTTTCAAATTTCACTACTTACTTCATTCACATTTACTCTTTCATTTTACACACACATTACTTGCATACTTTTCTCTCTTTTCTCTCTCATTTTTCTCTAAAGATTGTAAGTATTATGAACAACTTTTCTTCTCTTTTCTTTGTCCCAAAACCGAATTACAAACACCCCATAATCATCATCATCTTTTGTTACTTGTAGTTTGATTACTTGTTGTTGTTAGTTTGTTACATGTAATTGTTAGTTGTTCTTTACTAGTTACAAGATCAAACTTTCTAGTTTTGATTCTTCATCTTTATCTTGTTATAACAAGAACATCAAGAACATAATCTATCTAGTTATGTTCTACATATTTTGTTTCAAAAGATTAAAGTTCATAGTTGTATAAACTCATTACTTGTAGTTCTTGAAGTAACTTTAAAGTTACTTCACTTAAAGATCAACTTGGGTTGAATCTTTAAAAGTATGAGCAACTATGAACCATTTTCTTATTTAGTTAGTTTTCTACTTTATTTTGTTTCAAAAGATTTAAAGTTTATAATCTTTATAATTGTTACTTGTGTTCTTGTTTGTTGTATGTTACTAGAATACCACCTTCATGGTTGGTTTAGGCTTATCATTCATTTTCTTTATTTCTTATTGTTAGTTGCTTACTACACATTTGAACAAGGACATGAAACCAACAAGAGCTTACACTTTGGTGCAAGTATCATGGATCCAACACTTGGTTGTGATCTTTCTTAGTGTTCATGAACTTGTTCATAAACTTACATGTAACCTTGGTTCATCAAACACTTACAACACTTGCACTTGAGTTATGATGGACAAACCTTGGTCAAAATGATGTTAACACATCAACGAGTTGTATACTTGAAGCTATACGCATCAAGGATGAGAACCGTGATGAACATCAAGCACCGAGACAACCGGAACTCTCCAAAACCCACTGTTCTGTCCAAAACCTACTGACCTGATGCTTCTGGAACAGACCAGTAGACCTGGGCTGTTCTAACCTTGATTTCTAGATAGAACTTTTCGAGTAGATAACTTTTCATATAGGACTCGTCTTAATCCGAGTTACGGTTTAGGATTTATGGCCCTCCGATCGTTACCATGTCCTTTAACGTTGTGCAGAAATTTCTGACCTACTCGCACTTAGACCGTCGCCACGGTCAAACCAAGACGAGTTTGCTTCTGTAAATTTTACCACACTTAAGGGACTCATAGACGGAGCCATGACCACTGGTCTCACCTTAATTCAGTAAGGGTAGAGGCCGTGGTGACTGACCGAAGTCAGCCTTTGTTTTAAACGACTTTCATAAACGAGTCTTACTTGTTACCTTTTGTTTAATGATGATTGATGATGACCCTTATGACCTTAATTACGTACTTGTAAACCTTTTGAGACGACTTATTGACTTAGTGCTATTTGACTTAGGTTGAGGACGTTTGGGCCGATACTTGCACACCACTTTCCGACTACTACCTTACCATTACTACTAATCATTGTGAGTTATAGCATTCCCTTTTTACTTTAACTTATTTTGGGAACTGAGAATACATGCGGATTTTATGTTTTACATACTAGGCACGAGTACTTAAACTTTATATATGTGTGGGTTATATAACGGCAGAAACATTCCCTTTAGCTCGGTAACGTTTAATCATTGGTTTTTGAACCGTGAACGCGAATCTTAGATATGGATCCATAGGGTTTGACATCCCCACTCGGGCTAGTAGCGCTAGCATTTAACGAGTGTTTAATACTTCGAGGTTATACGCACTTGCCAAGTGCACTTTAAGGGGGTACATTAAACGTTAAGTTAGTTACCGGGTGCCCACGGTTAAGCATATACTTTTACATACTTTTGAAACGCTCGTTGTAGCACTGAAATCTCGTGGCCTACTTACATTACTGTTATACTTAAACTATAGCTCACCAACCTTTGTGTTGACCTTTTTAAGCATGTATTTTCTCAGGTGCTTGAAGTCGCTTCCGCTATCTTACTAGTCGTGCTGTAGAACCCGCTGCCTAGAGTTGTTATCGCATGACTACTTATGTTGCATTCAAACTTTTTACTTATGAATTTATGTTATGTAACGACCATTATGGTCACGTACACTTATTTAATGCTTCTACTTAGCGAAGCATACTTTTGATTTGTAAAACAATTGACGTATGTTATGACGTCACTTTTATTATGAATGTAAACTCTGTTTTGAAAACGCATATAGTACTTAACCTTGTAATGATCCTGTTGTTGATGGTCCGTACATGATGATTTAGTACGGGGCGTCACAGATTTGACCTTTTCATTGATCTTCCTAATTCTGTATTTAACCTTTTAGTTTCTTCTGTGTATGCCATTTTATAAGTGTCAAGTTCTGCCTCACATTTTTGCAATTCTTTAATTTCAGCATCTTTGTCTTTGATGACATTTTTAAGATCAAAAATTTGTGTTCTTAACCTATCAATATCTTCTAAACACCACTTAAAGTCAAGCAACAAGTACTGAAACATTCTCACTTTTTCATTATCAAGATAATTCACAAAGTTTTGTACCTTATAGGCAGAAGCTTTATTGCAAGTAGAGTCCTTATCCATCATCTCAACAGCTTTCAGATCTTCCTCAAACTTGCTAGAACCACCATCCCTTTCAATTACAGCCATAAGACACTTATCCTCTTCCTCATCAGATGATGAATCTTCATCCTCCCATACTTCTGTGTACAAAGCCTTCTCCTGATCTTTGTTCTTTGACTTTTCTGCTTCACTCTTCAACTTCATGTACTTGAGCTTATACTTTCTTGCCTTGTCAACAGACTTGTTGGTATTTGAACCTCCTTCACTCTTAGACCAGCAATCTGCAGCTATGTGACCTATCTTGCCACACTTAAAACATTTAGCTTTCTTTGGATCAAAAGTACTCTTACCTTTACCCTTCTTATAACCAAACCTTTTCTGCTCAATCCTTTGAGTCAAAAGAGCCACCTGCCCTTCCAGATCTTGAATCTCCTCATCTTCATCAGAATCACTATCATCATCAGAAGTTTCATCACTTTCAGATTCAACCTTGCTAGAATAACTGGAGAATAGTTGCTTATTCTTCTTTGTGGTAGCCACCAATGCAGCTTCTGGATCTTTAACAACCTTCTTAGCATTAATCTTGTTCTTTAATTGTGTTTCTTCAAAATTTGATAGTATGCCAAACAGCTCACTTAATTCATAGTTGTCTATCTTCTCACTGATTACCATGGATGTAATCACAGACTCAAAATTTGAAGGTAACAATTCAATGAACTTTTGACACAATACCTGTTGTGTTTTCTCTACGCCAACACTTCCAAGATCATTAATTAGAACCTGAAATCTTGAATGGAGATCACTCAAGGATTCTTTAGGCTGAGCAGCAAAGTTTTCATAACATCTTATCAGATTCTTCTTCTTCTGAGTCTTAACAACTGTGACTCCTTCATAGTCATTAAGCAAAAGATCCCACATAGCTTTTGTAGTTTTGGCATGACTTATCTTTCTAAGAATCGGAACAGTAACAGCATTGCCTATAATACTCCTTATCTTGCTATCAAGCTTGAATTTTATGGCTTGTGCTTCAGTCCATCTATCTCTTGGAGTTTCACGAAAATAAGCAGGTTGTGCAGCAACAGTATCTGTGGCAGGAACAGCTTCAACCATTGCACCAGGTATAATAGGTCCTGTTGTGAGGACTTGCTCAGCATCTTCATGAATGGAACCCAGAAACCAAAGAACTTTCAGTTTCCATGTTGCAAAGTCTGTGCCATCGAATATTGGCACACCTTTTCCAGCCATAACTGGGGTTGGAATGGTACTGGTAGACATCTTGATCAATATATGGATCGTTTTAAAAGATTACCAAGTTGAATTTACACCTTTCCCGCTCTGATACCAGTTATTAGTTCACAGTATTTGATCTATGAACACCAGACTCTCAATTGAATAATAAATATGAATTATAAGAACAATAATTGAGAGAACACGATATGAAGATATATGGAAGATAATATTAATCGTGCAAAGATACAATCAGAAAGCAAACCGTACATCCCTATTTATACAGATTAACACCAAATCTTCAGATTTGGTTTCCAAAACAACTTGGCTAAAAATAAGAAAAAGATAAACTTAATATTTAACAAATATGCAAATCACTTCTAAATTTAATCTTCTGGAGATAACACCGAATCAAAACATATCTTCTTAATATTTAAACATATCTCCAGAATCTTCCTTAGCTTAGCCATCAAGAAATCTTCAAATCGTTGACTTAAGAAACACCAGAGTCTGCAATCTCAGACTCTAAAACTCCAGACTCTAAAACTGCAAAATACTTTGACTCATCAGATTATAATTCCCAACAGTCTCCATGAACTATTGCTGGAACTTGAGACATGGGATTTATTTCTGCAATAAAACAGTACAAGTAAAAAAAAAAAAAAACCTTTTGTGAAATTGATACTTTTATGATCCATCCATGTTCAATTAAAAACAAATGCACAAATTTTAACACAAAACAACTAAGAGATTGTAAGTAATGAACCTTTATATTCAGGGGCATGTTGTTCATTTTCCAAGATATTTATGGTGAATTCCTCAAATTCTATTCCATTCATCCTTCAAATAACATCAAATACAATTAGAAGCCAAGATTTAAAAAATATATATATAAATTACTATATAACACCTACCCCACATCAATCAAGAATCAGTCTAACAATTAAGCAACACAGAGTATAATTATGAAATTACAGAAACCAGTTATTATTATTATTATTATATAAAAAGAAAAAGTGGGAGAAAATATATAAACAAACTTGCAGAAGATGAGAATGGCACGTGATGGTTGGGACATTCGATCACAATATATTTTCAGCGTCGTCATTTTGCTTCTCATAAATGGATTACAATCCCAAATTCTATATATCTACACCAACGAATAATACTCACCGGTCACAGATTAAATATCAACTAGATCACAAATTCACAATATATTTGTGTCTCAACTAGATATTTAGAATCATTATAATTTTAAATTTGGTTTCTAGCCAATAAAAAAATATCTGAAAATTAAATAGTCTTATTTCTCCTTTCGCTACTATTTTTTGTTTTTTGAAAAAAAAAATAAAATAAAATCAAAATAAATATAAATATTTATTGATTATTTGTTAACAACAACGGTTGCTTATGAGGTAAATGACGGTTATCAAATTGTACAACACTAACACTTTAACACATATACACAACCGTTAGCAAAATCATAAAACAATTTTACAGATAATTGTTATCGCAAAACTATTAAGTAATCGCTTTATACAAATAATTTAAATTAAATGTATTAACTACAGCCTTAAAATTCGTTAATAAAATTAATATTTATTTTCATCTTTTAATATCATTCAATTCAATAGCATAAAAATGTAACCATCATTATATAGTCCAGTGGTTGAGGCTCTGAGTTCCTTGCAAGAAGTCTCAAATTCGAATATCATATAAGACGAATATTTAGTGGTGGTTAAGGATGAATTGAAAACAACCAGATAATAATCCTGAGTTTTGATGATCAAAGGTGAAAGTGACTAAACGAATATAAGACAAAAACAAACAACCCTAATTAAGAAGGAAGTGAAACAAACACAAACCTCTAAACAAATCACGAAGGTTCACCAATGATGACTCTGGATACACAAACAAGCCCAAAAAACGAAATACTAGAAGAATGAAAAATCATATCCAAGAAGTACAAATTACTCTCATCAAGGTTAACTCAACTGGTAGGAAGCAAGACCATCAACAAAACACCCAAGTGTTTGGTAGATGGACATCACCGACGTCTTCCATGCTCGTCATGAACTTAGTAAACCTCTCTTCAGTTCGGAACTCGAAACAATCTTTTTCTTTCACTTACATTTACGCTGAATTTTTTTTTCAAGAGAAAGGAAAGGAAAGAGACAGATTAAAAAATAATAGTGATTCTCGAGTTTTTATTTTAAAAGGAAAAGAGAAGAGAGTATTTATTTTAAAAGGAAAAGAGAAGAGAGTAGAGGATTAGAAGGATAGTACAGTGACATTTTGTTAACAACACTCTCCGCACATATTTGAACGCATTATGAAGGATTGTAAAACACTGGCATCCCCTTTCTTTTCCACTCCTTTCAGCTAAAAAATAAACTCGAGAATACAACGTTAGGATTAATTAACTTGCCTTCAACCCTAGCAACTTAACCTTAACCGATTTACTCGAGACACCATTAAGACGTGAGAACGAGCAAGTGACAAGTGACACAGGTGTATGGTCGTGGTCAAGACTAAGTAGGTTGATTGATCCGTCAAAGGCCCAAATCAGCCCACTGTAATGATCTGGTCAAAGGCCCAAATCAACAAATCAACCCACACCGAGATTAAATGGAAATTAGTTGGACGAAGTCCACTTCTTGCTCCAGCAGAACCCACAATCCACGTTGCCCATGACCTGCAGTTAAGGAGTTCATGGAGAGAGAGCTTCATTTACCTTTAGTTATTTAAATACATGGTAGATGAAAGAAGGGGATTATGCCTCTGTTACTTGTATACTTGTATGTGTAAACAGAGAGAGATAAAGCAAAATAAAAGCAAAATCTTTTCCCAAAATAGTTTATGTTCTTTTTGATATATTTGTGCATAATCGATTAGGAAACAATCATATTCAAATCCTTGTGAATCTCGTCCAGTCATCGTGCTATCAGATTTATAACGGATCATTGATCGCTGATATAAAGTTTATAAAAGCGTAATGTTGATTACATAATGGCGAAAAGGTATAATGCAAGAGGGATCATGTAATAACATTACATGCTGAATGTTACAGAAATAATAATACACAGGAATATAGGATAAAGGTGATATATTAAGCAGACACAACCTTTAATGCAGTACATAATGTTATAGATCAATTAATCATGATACCAGCATGAAGCTTCTGAATGAACAATCTCACAATTTAGACTTCAATTCAATTTTCCCAGACTCTATTGCCATTCGTTCTCGAATTTATTTCTGGGTTTCGAAAAGAACCCCATGAACTTCTTCAAAATGAGGTGCAGTCGCGTTCTTTGTATCTTCAATCCACCGAACAACTTTCTTGAAAGGACTTAATATCCGGTCACGATCCTTCTCACTCAATAACTGATGATCATATTAATGTTTGTGTTTTGATGCAGAATTAGCCAAAATTATACAAATATGATGAAAAGCATGCAAATAATTAACACACCGATCAGAGTTAAATTGTTACCTCAAGTTGCATAACTTCACATACTAAGCTGATATCTGCTATTGATGATTGTGAGCTTCCAACCAAAAACGGCCCGTCATACTTCTTTTAAATAGATAAAACCATTCGGAAGATACTTGACTAAAACACTGAGTGGATCATACTTCTTTTAAATAGATCACTTGGATACCTATATATAAAGTTAATTAATTATATAATCAACTCTGTAATTAATAACTAATAATATAATAATAAGCTATATTAGATTACAAAAACATTTTTGAAGGCTATGTATGTTAACAGTGGCGGATCTTAGTGTTATCCAAAGGGGGTATCCGCCCCACCTGGATTCAACGGGGAAAATTATTTTACTAAAAAATAAGGTTTTTATTAGTGTTTACCGCCGAAATAAAAAATTTATTAAATTTTCACATCTGCTCCTTCTGTCTTTGAGTTCAAGTTCCGCCACTGTGTATGTAAATACAGATCGAATTGAAGAACAGGAATATTGACTCACCAGTGACTAGCCACCCCTGGAAACGCACAAGATAAGTATATAAGTATCGCATGACTGCCAATCAGATATTTTCGCATCATGAAAATTGAATTAACTTTAACATAAACACAAACCTCATTTAAACATGCTTAATTAGTTCATATTACAACTAAATGAAGAATAAGATAATTGATGGGAAAATAATCACAACGGGCAATCTACAAAGCGGAAACAAACCCGTTTGACAAGCATTTCCCGACCCGTATGAACCCGTGAGGAAACTAACAAACAAGCTATATCAAAACCAACCCAAATCAGTCCCCAAATCTGTTCCAAATCAGTAGCTAAACAATAATCAAGCACACACTAAAACACGAGACTTTTTACGTGAAAAACCCCTCAAAATCGAGAGTAAAAACCACGGGACTCGTAAGCCACTTAAATTCCACTATCATCAACAAAGAGAGCAATACAATAATCCTTCTCTAGATCAACTAGAGGTATACAACATCATCATACTCTTGAACAAGAACAATCAACAAGTATATGAAATAAATAAAGACAAAAGAGGAATAAATCACCCAAAAAACTGCTCTCTGCTCCAGCAGCAATAACTCGACCTACAGGCCTTTTTAGACGAATTCAACGGTTGAAAACCTTGGCACTGATGTCAGGAAGACACAGCCCAAAAATGAAGAAGATTCAACGGTCGGATCTCCGGGGATCGAAGGTTTTCTGGACTGCTGTAAGAAGTGACGAAATTGGGATTTTTTTCTCTCTTTTTCTTGAACTCTCTTCACTCTTGATAATGAAAACGGCTGCAACTTGATGTTTTAAGATGCCCTCCTATGCTTGACCAAGTCAACCAAGCAATGAGCCTAATTTTGTTGGGCTTGGGCTTGTTAATACTTACTCATATTTGGAAACCCAATAACAAAACCCAACAAATCTCCCCCTTTCCAATTATGAGGAAGGAATCGCCATCCCAGCGATCGAGCAACATACCTTGAGCTTCTCACTTGCTAAAGCCTTTGTGAACATGTCGGAACCAATATCATCGGTGTGAACTTTATCAAGTTCAAACGAACCATCTTCAAGACGTTCTCTAATCCAATGATACCGCACATCTATATGTTTTGTCCGCTTATGATACATAGAATTTCTAGACAAATGAATCGCACTCTCATTATCACAAAGAACCACATATCGTGATTGCTTAAACCCAAGGTCTTGTAGAAACCTTTTCATCCACAATAGTTCTTTGCACGCTTCTGTTGCTGCCATATACTCAGCCTCGGTTGTAGACAATGCAACACACTTTTGTAACCTTGATTGCCATGAAACTGCTCCCCCTGCGAAAGTCATCAAATATCCAGAAGTGGATTTCATGTTATCTTTGTTTCCTGCCATATCTGAGTCTGTATAACCAACAAGCACCGGCTCTCCATTTCCGAATGTGATACCTAACTTTGAAGTACCTCGTAAGTATCTCATAATCCATTTAACCGCTTTCCAATGCTTCTTACCCGGATTTGACATAAACCGACTAACAACACTTACCGCATGAGCTATATCTGGCCTAGTACACACCATAGCATACATCAAGCTACCAACTGCTGACGCATATGGAACTATATCCATCTCCTCAACATCCTCCTTTGAAGTAGGACAATCTCTTTCTGTTAGCTTAAAGTTGTTTGTAAGAGGGGAACTAACCACTTTAGCATTCTTCATGTTGAATCTACTTAGCACCTTTTCAATGTATTGCTCTTGTGATATATGTAACGTCTTAGCACCTCTATCTCTAGAAATCCGAATGCCAAGAATCTGTTTTGCTGGCCCCAAGTCTTTCATAGCAAAAGACTTACTCAATTCTCGCTTCAACTGCGCAATTCTTTTAATATTTTTACCAACAATTAACATATCATCAACGTATAACAACAATATGATGAAATCATCATCACCAAACCTCTGAAAGAAAACACAATGATCTGAAGTTGTCTTTCGGTAGCCTTGCTTTCCTATAACCGACTCAAACTTCTTATACCACTGTCTCGGTGCTTGCTTCAACCCATATAAACTTTTCTGAAGTCTACAAACATAATTTTCTTTACCCTTAACCCGAAAACCTTCAGGTTGCATCATATAGATTTCCTTATCCAAATCACCGTGAAGAAAAGCAGTCTTGACATCCATCTGTTCAACATCAAGATCAAGACTAGCAGCTAATCCAAGAATCACTCGAATAGATCCCATCTTCACAACCGGTGAGAAAATCTCATCAAAATCAATACCCTTTTTCTGGCTGAATCCTTTAACGACTAACCTAGCTTTGTACCTTGGTTGTGAAGTCAGCTCATCTGTCTTCACTTTGAATACCCATTTGTTTCTCAAAGCTCTCTTGCCTTTAGGTAACTTCACCAGCTCATAAGTATTGTTCTCATGCAAAGAATTCATCTCATCTTGCATAGCTTCACCCCACTCTTTCTTATGCGCATCTTTCATTGCTTCTGAATAACATTCTGGCTCTCCCCCATCAGTAACTAATACATACTCATCAGCAGAATATCTAACAGAAGGATGACGGTCTCGAGTAGACCGCCTAAGTGGGACAAATGGGGGCACATCTGGTACTGGAATCTCTACCTGCTCCGGAGCATAATCATCATCAGTACCATGTTCATCATTATGAACATCATCTCCAACATGTTGTGGAGTAACTGGATCCAAATTAACAAGATCAGCACTAGTTTGAGGAACTGAATCTGTCTTCTCAACATCTTTTAACATCTGATCTTCTGTAAAAACAACATCTCGGCTTCGTACAAGTTTCTTCTGAACTGGATCATATAACCTGTACCCAAAATCATCTTCACCATAACCGAGGAATACACATGGCTTAGTCTTCATATCAAGCTTTGACCTCTCATCTTTGGGAACATGAACAAAAGCTTTACATCCAAAAACTCGTAAATGACGGTAAGAAACATCTTTGCCGCTCCAAACCCTGTTAGGAACATCAAAACGCAAAGGAACACAAGGGGTTAGATTAATAATATGAACTGCCGTATTTAAAGCCTCACCCCAAAAGGAATCGGACAACCCTGCATGTGAAAGCAAACATCTAACTCTCTCAACCAAAGTTATGTTCATCCTCTCTGCTAAGCCATTCAACTGAGGTGTCTTTGGTGGAGTCTTTTGATGCCGAATACCATTCTCCTTACAATAAGCATCAAATCTGCCAATGTATTCACCGCCATTATCAGTCCGAATACACTTGAGTTTCTTCCCCGTTTGCCTTTCAACTAGTGTATGAAATTCCTTAAACTTTTCAAATACTTGATCCTTTGACTTTAAGGTATAAACCCACACCTTCCTGGAATGATCATCGATGAATGTAACAAAGTAGGAACATCCACCAAGTGTCATAGTCTTCATAGGCCCACAAACATCCGAATGAACTAGATCAAGTATGTTCTCCATTCGAAAAGGAGAATGACTCTTAAACGCAACTCTGGTCTGTTTCCCTGCCAAACAGTGAGAACACTTACTCAAATCAATACCACTAACACCCGACAACACATTCTTCTTGAACAAGATAGACATCCCCTTTTCACTCATGTGGCCAAGTCTTTTATGCCACAACTCAGTAGAATCAACATTGTCCACTACGTTAACAATGTTCTGGATGATCTTCGGACGCGTGATGTATAATCTTGAGTCTTTCTTGCCTCTTCCCACTATCATAGAACCAAGAGTTAGTTTCCAAATACCATTACCAAAACCGTTATAATAACCATCATCATCAAGAATGCCTGTTGAAATAACATTAAGTCTCATATCCGGAACATGTTTTACATTATGCAAAACTAACTCCATTCCCGTGTCAAATTTCAAACAAACATCTCCAATACCAACGATCTTTGATAACCCGGCATTACCCATCCTAGCAAATCCATAGTCACCTGGAGTGTAAGATGAGAAGTGATCTCTACAAATTGCAACATGACATGTAGCACCACTATCAACAATCCAACTCGTGTCATCATGAGTAAGATTGATCATATCATAATCAATACAAACAAAGAACTCATCTGTGATAGCGTTAACTTCAACCTTATCATCATCACCACCATCACTTTTCTTTTGTTTATTCTTGTCATATGCTTTTTTCTTCTCGTTCTTTAACTTTGGACAATACCACTTTGTGTGCCCCTTTTCATGACAATTATAACACTCAACGTTAGCAAATTTGCCTTTGCGTGAGCTGCTACGATGATTGCCTCTTTTACCCTGACCTCTACTATGACTTCTCCCCCGCGTTTCTGTGACCAAGATATCTGACTGTGAAGAGGAACCTTGTGACTTTCTTCTCATCTCTTCATTCAATATACTACCCTTAGCCAATTCCATGGTGATAGTACCATTTGGTGCAGAGTTGGACAAAGATGTCCTAAAAGTCTCCCAAGAGTCTGGTAATGTACCAAGTAACCAGAGACCTTGAATCTCATCCTCAAACTTGATACCCATACCTGCAAGCTGATTTATAATACCCTGATATGCATTTAGGTGATCTGTAATAGGAGTCCCATCATGATACTTCAAAGCCATCATCTGCTTAATTAAGAACAACTTGTTATTTCCAGTCTTTCGTTCATATAACTGCTCAAGCTTTTTCCATAAGGCTTTAGCATCAGTCTCCCCAGTAATATGATTCACAACATTATCATCAACCCACTGCCGAATATACCCACATACTTGTCTATGCAAAATTTTCCATTGAGCATCAGATTTTTCCTCAGGTTTATCCTCAGTAAAAACAGGCAAATAATAATCTTTCACATAAAGAAGATCCTCCATTTTACCTTTCCAAACATGATAATTTGAACCATTTAAACTAATCATTTTACTTGTATTAGCTTCCATCTTTCACACAAGTCAAATCAAATAACCTAGCTCTTGATACCAATTTGATGGGAAAATAATCACAACGGGCAATCTACAAAGCGGAAACAAACCCGTTTGACAAGCATTTCCCGACCCGTATGAACCCGTGAGGAAACTAACAAACAAGCTATATCAAAACCAACCCAAATCAGTCCCCAAATCTGTTCCAAATCAGTAGCTAAACAATAATCAAGCACACACTAAAACACGAGACTTTTTACGTGGAAAACCCCTCAAAATCGAGAGTAAAAACCACGGGACTCGTAAGCCACTTAAATTCCACTATCATCAACAAAGAGAGCAATACAATAATCCTTCTCTAGATCAACTAGAGGTATACAACATCATCATACTCTTGAACAAGAACAATCAACAAGTATATGAAATAAATAAAGACAAAAGAGGAATAAATCACTCAAAAAACTGCTCTCTGCTCCAGCAGCAATAACTCGACCTACAGGCCTTTTTAGACGAATTCAACGGTTGAAAACCTTGGCACTGATGTCAGGAAGACACAGCCCAAAAATGAAGAAGATTCAACGGTCGGATCTCCGGGGATCGAAGGTTTTCTGGACTGCTGTAAGAAGTGACGAAATTGAGATTTTTTTCTCTCTTTTTCTTGAACTCTCTTCACTCTTGATAATGAAAACGGCTGCAACTTGATGTTTTAAGATGCCCTCCTATGCTTGACCAAGTCAACCAAGCAATGGGCCTAATTTTGTTGGGCTTGGGCTTGTTAATACTTACTCATATTTGGAAACCCAATAACAAAACCCAACAATAATAACCTCTCAAAGAGCTTAAATTGTCCGTGAACTATTATTGGATCTTTAGACATCGGATTTATAGCTGCATAAAAGAAGATAACATAAACCTCCTTAAGATAGTAAGTTATCTATAGTCAAGGTTGAAAAAGACGCGAAACGGGTCGTCGGGACCTTTAAAACTCAGAGATAGGGTCGAGACGGGGGTCGAGACGAACGTTGACTGACATTGACTTTTATACTATAATAAATAATATATATATATATATATATATATATATATATATATATATATATATATATATATATATATATATATATATATATATACATATTCTAAAGCCAAAAAATCTCCGTTGACCAGTTTACCTATAATCGCTATTATCATTTAAATAATACAAAAAATAACACTAAACTACGAAAATTTTGATCGATTTGATCGATTTTTTGACTGCTCTTAACCGAATTTTTGACTTTTGACCGGCGTTGACCCGATCTTTTCCGCATTTGACTCGACTTTTGACCGTTGACCAACTTATTAGATAACGGAACGGGGTCAAGACGGGCTAGTCACCAAAACGTCGCAACAAACGTTTACAACATTGTCTATAGTTCAATGTCATACAATTATTTTTTCACTCGTACATTAAATTTCTCAACCAGACAGGGATGATTCGATATAAATAAAACAGTAGTAAACAAACCTTTATATTCAGGAGTAAATTGTTTGCTTTTAAAAATATCAATCTGAATTTCCTCGAAATCTATCCCATTGACCCTTAAAAAAAAAATCATAAATGTCATAAGAAACACAAACCTAAGTTTTAAATCGAACATCAGCTAAAAATAATATATAGTACAGTAGTGATAATAAAAATAAAATATATCCATAAACTAAACTAACTAAGGAAAAAAAAAAATCGAACTAGACACTAATTAAATCAATCAATAACGGATTTAACAATAAACCCAAATCAAAATTACCCACAAACCAACATATGCATACACATTGCTGTAATAAATTATAGAAATGATCGAAACTAATGAATGAATCACAAAACATAAATGATTCGAAAGTAGTAATGAACAAAACCCAACTCAGTTGCACAAAAGTTAATGCTGCCGAGACCTTATAACAAAACATCATTTAGTGGAAGAACAAATTCCATTTACCAAATACTCAATCAATGAAATAAAAAACAAAAAAGGGAAGAAAAACAGATTTACTTGCAAAAGATGAGAACAGCACGAGGTGGTTGGGAAATTCGATCACCGTATACTTTGAGCGCCATATTTGTTTATTGTAATTTGGAACAATGTTTTTAGATTAATAATATGAAGCTTTGCTTCTAATCTGATATATACACAATATAATAAAAGTTTCAAATATACTACGCTTTGTTCTGACTATAAACTACTGTTACTTTGTATTTTTTATTTGCCAGAAATGAGTAGGAGCCGCATGTTTTTTGTTTCACACTAACTTTTTAATTCATGTACACTTTTATTTAATAAATTTATAATTACGTCCCTTAATTAACCTAGAGAGTTTAATTAATATAGAGAGTTGATCTTATATTATTATTATTATTATAAAAATATATATAATTAAAGATAAAATATGTAATTAGATGTACATAGATTAAAAGTGGTGTGTGAGAATCAACTCCCTTTTTGTTTAGTAGTACGGACTATATATTATATTTATAAATTTTACTGTATATTATATATCAGACTATTTGTAACGGTGAGTGGTATTACTTTTGGTGTCACTTGCCTTTTTGCACTTTTTGATGAGTAGTACGTGTTACTTTTTTAAGTGGAGTAGAGGTGATGTTTCTTTTTTGGTGTTACTTTTAGTGGAATGCTGAGGTTGCATTTTAATTTTCTTTTTCCTGTTTTATTTATTTGTATTTATATTATTTTTATTATTATATGATTATATTTATATTTTAAAAATATTTTTAAACTATAACGACTATATTATTGAACCCTTTTTTTTTCTTCAAAAAAAGGGCTACTTTTTACCCTTATATATACAACCACTCTTTTCAAATTATAACACACACTTCATCTCTTCTAAAATTCTCAAATCATAACACACTTCGAAATGAGCTCGTTGAATGTTTGCGTTAAAGTTCATTACGGAGGTGAATTTGATCCAGAATTGATGAATTATACCCCGTATGAAACACGAGATTATTACATGGATGTTCGTAAGTGTCCAAATTATTTGACGCTGCTTGAGTTGCTCCATCGAGACATACCTTACCCCTTCAAACAAGTATGGCTTTTCAAAAAATTCAACGGTCATGCCTCGCTACTTGAAGAAGATCACGATTAGTTTGGTGTGATTGGGCGAGTCTTGTTACGTAATCAACCAATTACGCTTTACACCGAATGGATTGATGAAAGCTACGCCATTGAGGCAAGTGAAGATGAAGCTGTACCTGAATCTCAGCCGTGGCAGCAATACGATATTCGCAATTACGATGATTGATGAATGTGTTTGTTGAAGATAGCCGTTTAGAAATTAAATTAATCGTTTTAGGAACTAAGTTGTTTTTCTATGTTTAGGAATTAATGTAATTGTTTTAGGAATTATTATAATAAACGGTTATATTTTATGAAATACTAATAAATTAATACAAGTAAACATGAATTACATTAATTGAAATTACTAAAAAAAATTACATAATTTTAAAATTCCTTAACGAAACTAGAAAATACATAACAAATTACTCATTATTATTAGCGGCTCGAAAGTAGGGTGATAAGTTCCAAACGTGCTTGGTTAAACGTGTTCGGCCCGAAAGTCGTTTTCTCACCTATTTTTATATATTCGTCAAACAAATCGGGTGTAGTTCCATACGCCATTTAACGTATGGCCGTTGTACACTTTCAAAGAATCGTCAAACTTTGACGACCTGTTGCATCGGGACGTTCCCTAAAAAATAAAAAATATTCAGGAATATCGGTACTATTAAAATTAGATATACCTTCCACAATTCAGAGAAATAACTGACAACTCATTCGAAAACGTCTCTTAAATTTTTTTTGGGGATAAATTGGTGCCTCCGAAAAATAATCATCGTATAACCTTAAAGCAGCATCTTCACGATCCCTAGGAATATAAACCCAGGTTCGAGGGAATCGCGAACTACTTGCTTCTCCCTCGACTTCTTCTTCCGTTATACTATTAATAAAACTAACAATTTTTTCATCATCAGATTCATCATCAAGAAACTCGAGCATCTTGTAAGTTTCGTCCATTGTGAAAAAATTAAAACTGTAGTTTGTATGTTACGTAGTATTTGAGTTAAAAGAATAGAAGTAGGAAAGTTGGATGTGTGTGTATTAAAAAGAAATGTAATGTAAATATATATATAGAGAAAAAAATACTGAATTTTTTTTAATTGCCAACGGCTATTATACAGTGCTCAATCATAGCCCGCCACGTGGCAGCAACGACCGTTGCTTGCTGCGTCACTTTGCTTCAAACGCCAAAGAAACGGAGGGAAGTAACGATTGATAGAAAACCGTGTGTATTTTTAAATTTTATAAACGCAGCGGAACATGTAAATAAACATCTTTTATTTTTATTATCATTAAAATAAACATCATTTATTTAATTATAAACTTTCGCACGATTAACGGTTCCACTAAGATCCAATTACACCACTAATAATTATCAAATAATAAATTCATAAAGAGGAGTTTAGATGTACCTTTAGCGAGCAATGAAAGAATGGTATAAAGAACTCTCCATGTCTAGGTTGAAACATATATTCAAAGTGTATGAATATCTCTATGGTTGATCCACACAGCACGTCGAACAACACCAATCGGATGCTAGTCTTTAGCGAGCAATGAAAGAACGGTATAAAGAACTCTCCATGTCTAGGTTGAAACATATATTCAAAGTGTATGAATATCTCTATGGTTGATCCACACAGCACGTCGAACAACACCAGTCGGATGCTAGTCCGTATAACCCGAAAACAATATCATATATTGTTTCAATATTGAAAAGCAAAACTTTCTCTTTTTTTTTCTCTACGGCAGAAACACAAAATATATGCACCTCTATTTTCCTTTCTTGGTCATAGACCACAAATAATAATAAAACCCTTTTGAGTTATTTTAAGGCTAAATGGATGTGTGCAACTTCCATAGATTCATCAATTGATATGAGATGATATATATAGACCAACCACCCTTTTGTAAATTTGTGTTGTGTCAATTTCAACAAAAACTCGCGAGCATAAAATTATTTTAATAATCTTTTTGATTGTGTTGCGTTTTTAAATATTGACGCTAACAACTCCAATTTACATCCATGAGATCTTTTACAATCTTTTAAGATATCAAATTTTATAATTTAATATTTTAAATCACAATTGATCAAAAAATATATTACACCATGTGATCTTTTACAATCTTTTAAGATAATAAAGAAACAAGGAAAATATATTTTTTTACTTAGCCAACAAGTACACTCGTTAAATATATATTAACTAAATTAAAATATATTTAATAAATAGAACTCTTATTATTTAATTTAATTAAATCATATTTAATTAAATTATGTTTTCTCAAACTATTGGTTATAATTATATATCAACAATATATAATAACCGGTGTCTAAATGCTAAAGTGTGTGACTCCATAGGCCTGTATACAAGCGGTAGTATAGATTTGTGTTATTACGTGCACACTAATTCTAACAAACTCCCACTTGTGCATGCCATGACATCTAGAAAACTATACAGACATATATTGGCGTCTAGCAACACGTCAATGCCCCCGAAATATACAAGTGTTTGTTTTAGCTAAACGAACTATCATTATTATTAAAAATGATTTAATGATTAAGTGTCTATTGTCCCTTTATTACCAATACCGAGTTGACATGAGACATGGATCTAGTCATTCTCATTTGTCAACTAATTTTGTTTCTCGATTTTGAAAGATTGAATGTGATCACCAAGTTAAAATTGATTTACAATCAATATAGCTTGGACACGGCCGTGTAAATATCCATTCATTTTCATCGAGGGGCCCAGTGGTATCATACTCTCACATAGAGGAATAAATCCCATTTTGATTATATGCGTTCGTCATGTACTTCACATCATACTCAATGATGGCCTTTATAACTACCTTGTTCAGGATAGCATTTAACCATATCAAAGTATAATATGTCATACAATCAAAAACCAACATATACATCTCAGGTCTAAGGACACAAAGACATAACCATTATGAGATTCACTATTGACGACGATCCATGTAGTGACATTTCATGATTGGGTCATTCCAATATTCATCATCAATGAATACATATGAATTTTAGCCTCAACTTGTTAACTATTCACCATCAGTAAATAAAACTAAATTTCATAATAATCTTAATTCATGTTACTCCCATAACATGATCGATTATCGAGATTTTGAACAATCAATAATTATTCATGGATTAAACATGCTAATATAGAACACAGTGATATAAATGAAAACGACCATACCGAGTATCTCAATTCATTTAGATAAAACTGCTTGATGTTCCAGAAATATTCAAATACTAAATCACAGATGAAAAAGATCAGTAGCATACCGAAGTCCAATATTACTAGCATGATCATCATGCTTGTTGTGCATCATGGGCTTTATGAATGGGTCAGTCACGATATCATCTGTATGAACCTTAAGAATACTAATTTCATTCTCCACAATTACTTCATGAATGTAGTCAAACTTCGAAGAATGTGTCGGATAATTTTATGTACATTTGATTCTTTTGTAAGTGTTATAACAACCAAACTATCACAATACATCTTTATAGAAGATTTATTGTTGTGTACTACTCTGAGTTCAACAACAAACTTCCTTATCCAGAAAACTTTCTGAGCAGCATCTCAGGTAATAATGTATTCTGCTTTTGTTGTAGAATGTGCAACAATGCTCTACTTTGAGCTCTTCCAATTAAATGTCTCGTCTATCATGACAAAGACACAACCTGACTGGAATCGAGAATCATCTCGATCAGTTTGGAAACTATCATATGTATTATGGTTAATACTTAACTCCTTTTTCAAACCATCGTAAACTAAGAACATATCTTTAGTACTCTATAAATACTTAAGAATGTTCTTAACAACAATCCAATGTTCTTAACCTAGATTTTGTTGATAACGACTCGTCAAACTCAAAAATAACGAGACATCATTTTAGTACATAACATGAAATACATAATGGATCCTATAGCCGAAGCATATGGGATACATTTCATTCGTCTTATCTCATCATGTGTGATAAGACTTTGAGACTTACTCAAGGATATGCTCTTTTGCACAGCAATGCTCCAAGGTTGGAGTAATGCATGCTAAATCTCTGCAAGATAAGATATGTACATTAATTCAAACTAATAAGCCATTTGAATCTATTTCTATAGATCATGATTCCAAGTATATAAGTAGCTTCTCCAAGATCATTTATGGAAAAACGTTTTCAAGCCAAGACTTGACATCTTGCAAGTTAAAATGTTATTTCCAATAAATAGTATGTCATCAATATACAAGATCAAGAAGACTACTTTGCTCCCACTAGATTTAATGTAAACACAGAGCTCATCTTGGTTTTGAGAAAAACCAAACTTTTTGATATTCTCATCAAACTTAAGATTCTAGCTCCTGAATGCTTGCTTTAATCCATAAATGGATTTTAGAAGCTTGCATACTTTAATAGGATGCTTAGGATATATAGATCCTTTCGGCTGAACCATATATACGCCCTTACTTAGGTCGCCATTAAGATAAGCGATTATGATATCCATTTACCATACTTCATAATCATGAAAAGTAGCTATGGTAATAAGTATCCTAATGTATAAAGCTCGCGATCAGTGAAAAAGTTTTATCATAAACTTTTGCTACAAATCGAGCTTTAGAAGTGTTTACATTACCATCCATGCTAGTCTTCTTTTTGAAGACTCATTTACACCCCATTGTCTTACAATTGGGTGGAAGATCAATCAAGTTACATACTTGCTTATCTTTCATGGACTGCATATTTACATTCATAGTATGTCGCCATTTTTAAGATTCGTGATCTTATATGGCCTCACGGTAGCTAAAGGGTTCATAATCCTCTAGGTGAGTTTCATCTGAATTAATCATATAATCAAACCTCTTATTCCGATGAGGAGTTTTACCAGGCCTATGAAGTTCAGGTGCAATACGTTCTGACTCACCAACAATGCACTCAGATTTAACGTGTAGATTACTAGTTCTTATAGAAGGTATGTTACTTTGTAGTTCTTGAATTTCTTCAAGATCTACTTTACTCCCACTAAATTATTATAAGAGAAGATCTCCTTTTTAAGAATTCAGTAGACCGAGCAGAAAACACTTTGTTTTCAGCTTTGTAGTAGAAATACTAACCCATTGTTTCCTTTGGGTATCCCATAAAGTGAAATTTAATACTTCGGGGTTTTAATTTGTTTGAAGTGTCATGCTTCACATATACTTCACAACCCAGAAATTCAAATAAGACAACTTGGGAATCTTTCCATGCCATACTTCATATGGTGTCTTTTCTACCTTCTTGGTTGGAACCATATTGAGTATGCCTGCAGCAGACTCTAATGCATAACCCAAAAAAAAAAGACGATGATAGAGTAGTTCGACTCATCATAGATCAAACCATATCAAGTAAAGTTCGATTCCTCCATTCAGACTCACCAGTAGTAGTGTGTGAGGTGGAGTGAATTGTAAGACAATCCCACAATTCTACAGGTGGTCCATGAGACGACCCGTCCTAATCCATCTGGACGAATACATTACATTTGGTTACATCGCGAGGTACATGACCTCTATATGATACATTTTACAAACATTGCATTCGATTTTAAAAGACAATCTTTCTTTACAACGAAAGTTGACAGCATGCATATCATTTCATAATATATCCAACTATAATTGACTTAATAATAATCTTGATGAACTCAATGACTCGAATACAACGTCTTTTGAAATATGCCATTAATGACTCCAAGTAATATTTCTAGAATGAGCAAATGCACAACGAAAGATTTCTTTCGTACCTGAGAATAAACATGCTTTAAAGTGTCAACCAAAAGGTTGGTGAGTTCATTAGTTTAACATAAATAATCATTTCTATCATTTTAATAGACCACAAGATTTTCATTTTCAGTTCTCATAAATATACGTCCCATGCATAGAGACAAAAATCATTCATATGGATTGAACACCTGGTAACCGACATTAACAAGATGCATATAAGAATATCCCCTATTATTCCGGGAAATCCTTCAGACATGATAAAAACGAATTCGAAGTACTAAAGCATCCGGTACTTTGGATGGGGTTCGTTAGGCCCAATAGATCTATCTTTAGGATTCACGTCAATTAGGCGTGCACTAATTCTCAAAATTAGTGATGTCCCCTAATTCTTAGGCTACCAAGCAAAAAGGGGCATATTCGGCTTCGATCATTCAACCATATAATGTAGTTTCGATTACTTGTGTCTATTTCGTAAAACATTTATAAAAGCAGCGCATGTATTCTCAGTCCCAAAAATATATATTGCAAAAGCATTTAAAAAGGGAGCAAATGAAACTCACAATACTGTATTTTGTAGTAAAAATACATATGACGAAACTGAACAATGCAGGGTTGGCCTCGGATTCACGAACCTATATCAATTGTATATCTATTAAAACGTATAATGGAAATCACATAATTTCCTTTATTAAGTATATATTATTTATGTGTTTATAGTTTATATAAATTTTATACCAAATTTTATTAAAAACATATACTTCATTTATATTTTTTTTATATCTTAACTTATATATTATATATATTACTTTAAGATAATTATTTTCTTATTCATTTTAGAATATCTATATATGTACATATATGTTTAGTGTTATATCTAAAAATCTATTGTTTTGTTATATGTAAGTATAATGTTAATAGATTTGATATATATAGTTATGTGAAATATTAATGTAATTATAATATATGTAATAAGTATGTTTTATGTACAAAATATTTATTTGTTAAAAATGATAGTTTTGATATTAATGATTTACTAATAATAGTCCTACTAATAATATCTTTATTAATAACAATAATACTAATAATAAAAATGATAATGATAATAATAATAATAATAATGATAATACATATGTTAATAATGATTCCAATAATACTAATAAGTACATAATGATACTAATATTAATATGAGTAATAATAATAATAGTTTGTGTTATTTTGGTAATAATAATAATCCTAATCATAATAATAGTAATAATACATATATTAGTAACAATAATAATGATAAAAATTATAATTTTCGTAACAATAACAATAATAATGATAATAATAATTTTGGTAAAGAAATCTACCTTCCAAAGCTTTTCTAAAAAATATGTCCCGAACAAGGTTTGAACCCGAGACCTCTCGCTCACACACAACACCCTCAAACCATTCTGCCATTTCTGTCTTTCTTGATTATATCTATAACCATATATATTTAACCCAAATTTATCAATACTCATCATCTTCTTCATTGAAATCAAACGACTAAACAACTTCATTCTTAATAGTCAATCATCAAAATAGTTTTAGGACTTTTAAACAAACATGAAACAAAAATAAAAGTGTTCTTGAAAAAGAAAAAAAATTAAAAAAAAAAAACTGAATTTGATCCTACTGCTGAAGCTGGTAGGTTAAAAAAAATGTTCTTCCATTTCGAATACGTTTTGGACAATTCTTACAACATGAAATTAGTTTCAAATCATTCCTAAAAACTATTGGAATCGTCAATTGAACTTGAAACATCAAAACGAGCTATAATTTCTCGATGAACAAATTGATTGACTTTTGACAAAATAATTTTGACTCGCAAATTCGAATTCGTTATTAAGAATTGGAACTTGAGATTTTACAGAAAGTTTAAGTAAATGATTCCTAACAACTCTGTATTTTTAGTTTTTGAAATTTGTTTCGAATTCAAGTTAGTGTATATCACTGTCAAGAACACATGAGCTCAAAAGTTGGTTTTGAAATTAAGAATATTATAAATTATGATTACAACATGAAATGTGTTGCAAATCATTCCTATAATCTTTATGGATCATCAAATTAACTGGAAACATCAAAACAAACTCGAATTTGATTCAAGAATACTCTGTTGACTTATAAAACCAAAACTTTGACTCTCAAATTAGAAATCAATAGAAAGAATTGAGGATTGAAAACTTACAGATAGTTTAGATAGACGATTTCTATCAAGATTGCATTAACACATTTTGAAAATTCGTTCGAAATCGAAAAATGGTTGAAAATATGAAGAACATTGGCTTTTTTTTTTTCCTAGTTTGTTAAATTTTCTGTTTTTAAATTCTCTTATGCAGTAATTGCTATATATTTTGTGATAAATAATTTAAGTAGAAACATGATTTCAATCACAGGTTGTTTTGTAGTAGAGATTTAGTCGACATAGGTATCAATTGGTAGCAGGAGAAGAAGAAAAAAAAAACAAAAATAGATAGAGATAGGTAACTGCCTTGTACGATTCAAAGACTTTGTAAATTTAATAAGTTTGTTTTCATCTGATTACTAATAAAAAAAATACAGATATTTATTAATCATAAATATACTAATATTATTATTAATGCAACTATAATAATTTTTGATAATAATATTAACAATAATAATAATAAAAGTAATAATAATAATATGGTGATATTAATATTAACAATATGATGATTTTAATAAGTTTAAAAAAAAATTAATAGTAATGATAATAATAATAAAAATGATATTAGTAATATTATTAATGATACTAATAATAATAATACTAATTATAATAATGTTAATATTATGAATGATAATATTATAATAAAATGATATAACAATTTTTACATACTAAATTTCATATCTATATGATATATATATTAATATTATTAATACTGATATTACTATTATTATTGAGAGTAATAATAATATAACAATTATATTTTTATTTGCAAGTAAGTTTAATATGTTGACATTATATCTTAATAGCTATGTAATATTTAATAATTATATTATATATATCCGAATATACATTTATTAGATATCGAATATTCACATATTTTATATATATTACAATATAATAATAATTATTAATTGAATCGTATATATACATATAAATTCAAAATAATATCATGTATATGTCTATATATATATTCTTTTTAATTGTACTTAATTATACTATTTATTATTTTATATTTTTAGTTCTAATTAATTAAAGTGTATCTCATTTATTCAAAATATTATATATATATTATTATATTTATATTTATATAAATATATTTACATATTTATTTACACACAATTGTTCGTGCATCGTCGGGAATAGTCAAAGGTCAAATGAATCATGAGAACAAACTTTTTGAGACTTAATATTACAGACTTTGCTTATCGTGTTGGAAACATATAAAGATTAAGTTTAAATTTGATCGGAAATTTTCGGGTCATCACAGTACCTACCCGTTAAAGAAATTTTGTCCCGAAATTTGATTGGGATGGTCATGGCTGACAATAAGTATGTTTTCATGACTCATATGAGCTGATGAATAGAGTTTTATTATCATTGAGTAATATAGATAAAACAACTCGATTATTCGAAGTGTACGAGTGAAGCTATCACAAAAGAGTGAAATGAATGAATAAAGTTTCATTTTAACTTTTGACAGATTCAGGGTTGAATTTCGAAATTCAAGGGATTTAAAGAAAATCTTCGAAATCTAAAAGATTTGATTCTTCGGTGAATAAGGAAATTAAGATCTCTATAATTAAATACGGTGATCTGCCTCGCTTACTCTGTCTGATATTTCCATTATAAATTAAACTCTTCTGTCCCATTATTCTCACCATTTCTATACTTTCTTTCTTAATTCATACATCCAAAAGATTGTGAAAATGCTTAATCCAATACTGATCCTTGTCCTTATCCTTACTATCGCAACAATCATTCTCTTTTTCCCACTTCCACCAGAGGAATCTGTTTTCTTCTACTTCTCCCTTGGGGTTATAGTGTTTTTAATTCTCCCATGCCTTTATGTTGCGATAAACATTGACATACACGGTTTTGTAATCTCCGTGTTGTTATTGGGCTTTATATTTTCTCTTATATTTTGGAGCTCTTTGCCTTTTTATTGTCTTCTCGACCTCTAGTAAAGCGAGTAATGATCCAGAATTCGTAAGTATGGAGTTTAGAATGAACATAACTAATGTTCTGAGAGAGGGATTGCAATAGCACGATCTTGATTGGTCAAATTACCCGAATTCAAGAGAAAAGATTATACTATCAAGAAAATAGGTTCTTGATATGTTTGAAGATTAGATAGAATATAAGAGTCATGTAACATGGTACATAATGATGTTATGATTCTGTGAATCATCACGTTCCATTAGAAACTCAGCATGACTTACTGTAATATAATCACATTGATCAAGTGTCATTATATTATACTAACTCATGCATCAGTTCCCAACATTACTTCAGTAACATTCATATTTTAAGCTCGAAAGTTTACAGAATATAGAAACTAACAGTTTCTATATGATGTAACACTGATAGCACAAAGAGATTAATGATTTCAGATAAGAATAGTTATGAAAATATCTTCAAAAACATGGAGGATATTTATAATGAAAGATACGATGATATCTTGGAATTTCTAATATCGAAGGATGGTGAAGAAAATTTGTTCGCAAGAGTTTGGAGTCGGAATCAAGGTATTCGCTAAAGATTTCATCAAAAATAGAATCATCAGGATTCTTAGTGTACAAGTTTAGTCCTTGTGATTTGTTCAGAGACTCCTTCGTAGTTTGCTCAATCAGTTTTTCAGTTTCAAACTTTTTCTGAGCTTTACCAACATACTATTCTTTATCGTCAAACTTTTGACTGTTAAGGTCGTTTACGTTTTTGTTGTTTCATTCAACTTTTCAAAATTCAGAGTATTAATTCACAGACTGGGTGCTTTTCAGAATTTCAGAATGGAAGATCATAGTTCTAAGAGATAAATGTTATATGGATACATATAACTGTTGATGTGGAAACGTTGCGAGACTCACAATACAGATTTGCTGATTCCCGGTAATTGGTATGGCAATTCTTGTTACAAGATGCGGATGAGTACATGATGAGACTTCAATAAATAAATTTAGTGATTTTTCGGAGAGATTTAAACCAAGGAGCGACGAGGTTGCTGGTACATCTGCTGGTAATATGGTGAAATATAAAAGGTTCCCCGGTAACAATAAAAGAGCACGCATATATATCAAGGTTATAGTAAGGCTAGTCCGACTGAAAAGTCAAAGTTGACTTGTTGGAGCTGTGACAAATTTGACTAATTTGTAAAGAGGTTGCAAAGTTATTTTTGGTAATAACAATGCCAAGGAATTATAAGTTCATTTTAAACTTCTACTTAGCTTCCAAGAGTTTTTCAGGTGCATGCCCATATGCATAAGTTCTTCCTTTCGTAGGTATCGTGTGGTTGGATCATCCTCTCGATTGAGGTGTTTTCAAGGGTCATGAAAGGTTTGAACGCAGATTGTAATCGTCAGGATACAAATGAAGTTCAAGATGAAATCAAGTGGCAACTTGAAGAATTGTTTAGTTTCATATGTTGTAATCAATATTTTAATTCATTTTAATTGTCCAATGTTGGTAGTCCACGGTCGATAGTCCACAATTAACAGTCCAATGATTCATATATAGTTTAATATATAATATTCGAATTGATTAATACGTATCGTGACCCGTGTACATGTTTCAGACTCGATCACAACTCAAAGTATATATATTATTTGAGAATCAACCTCAACCCTGTATAGCTAACTCTATCATTACTGCATATAGAATGTCTATGGTTATTCCAAATAATATATATAGATGCGGCGATATGATATGTCAAAACCTTGTATACATGTCCCGATATTTAAAATGCGTAAATAATAGTATTTAAATGACGATAAATAAAGTGCGTAAAATAAATAACAGAATGTAAATGACAATAAATAAAATTGCGAGAATTAAATTGCGATAAAATAAATTGCGATAATTAAATGTATAATAAAGAATTAACAGTTAGCTAGGAACAGTTAGCTAGGATTTTGTTAGCGTGGATTCTTAACAAAATTTCTCATAGTTAATTTGTTTGTTTCTAACAAATTTTATTTTGTCAAATGTTTTCTTCATTATGCCACTTGTTGGATTCTGATAGGTCAAAATCCAAATATGAAATTGAATGAAAATGGTTATTCTGTGGTGAACGGATACGTATATCGATGGATGTAAGTAGGATCGTAAATGACTGTTGAATCAGATTCGAAGAATGTACAGTGTAACTTATTAATGTGAAATCTAAATATTCCTCGGGTATTACCTACCCGTTAAAATATTTTCATCATTAACAATTTGTACGAAAGAATTTTCAATTACAATCTTTATGAAAATATATATACATATATATTTTCTTCAGATGTAATTATGGATTTAATGAGTCAATATGATATTAAACTCATTTGATTTTCGGTTTGAGTTAGAATAAATAATCTCTAAAACTTTTAGAAACCACATATTCTTCGCAGAATATTTCTTCAATGAAATTATGGATCAATACTTCATCGTTCATTGTTGCTGGTACTCCTTGGTATCTATGGTGCGTATGATGTTGATGTTCGTGGGAAAGATTGTGAAATTGAGTTATGCGATGCGGTTGTTGTTGGTGGTGGTAATGGTACTGGTTATGCTGCTGGTGCTGCTGCTGGTGTTTGTAACCCTTGCACCATATTCTCCAAAGCCACTACCCGAGCGCGAAGCTCGTTGACTTCTTCTATTACACCGGGGTGATTGTCGGTTCGGACGAGCGGATAAATATGATCTAGAATTTGGTATAGTATATAATCATGACGAGATACTCTGGAAATGAGAGAGAAAATGGTGTTTCGGATAGGTTCGCCAGTAAGTGCTTCAGGTTCTTCGCCAAGAGGGCAATGTGGATTGTGGTGGATGAAAATGATCACCTTCTTCTTGTTTCCAATGATTGAGGAGGCTACGAACCCAGCCCCAATTCATCCAGAATAGATGATGGCTAATCGGTTGATCCATTCCGGTTACACTGCTTTCAGAGCTCGAGTGAAAATCCATATCAGAATAGTTATCGGAATTCGACGAACTTGAACTGGTTGTGGAATTCATCTTGCATGGTTAGATAAAGGATTTTATGAAATGATTTTCGGATATCGGATGATATTCTAATTACATAGAATATCTATGTATAGTACAGAAGATCCCGTAGATTACGGAGGAAATTAAGGAAACGTGTCAGACAAAGTCTACAGTAATAGATACGCTAAGATATGGATTAGCAGACACGCTAAGATATGAATTTTGTCTCTACACTATTCATGCAATCAATGCAATAAGAAGCGTCTAGACTAAGAATGATAAGCAGGTAATTTCCTAAGGATGATAAGCAGGTAATTTTCGACACGAAATGATAAGCAAAACTTTTGACATGCAGACACGGTCGAAGTACAGACTTACTGATGCATCTAAGCAACTATCATATTAGACACACTAATGCAGACCTGGTTCGCTAAGATCACCGCTCTGATACCACATGAGACGACCCGTCCTAATCCATCTGGACGAATACATTACATTTGGTTACATTGCGAGGTACATGACCTCTATATGATACATTTTACAAGCATTGCATTCGATTTTAAAAGACAATCTTTCTTTACAACGAAAGTTGACAGCATGCATATCATTTCATAATATATCCAACTATAATTGACTTAATAATAATCTTGATGAACTCAATGACTCGAATGCAACGTCTTTTGAAATATGCCATGAATGACTCCAAGTAATATTTCTAGAATGAGCAAATGCACAGCGAAAGATTTCTTTCGTACCTGAGAATAAACATGCTTTAAAGTGTCAACCAAAAGGTTGGTGAGTTCATTAGTTTAACATAAATAATCATTTCCATCATTTTAATAGACCACAAGATTTTCATTTTCAGTTCTCATAAATATACGTCACATGCATAGAGACAAAAATCATTCATATGGATTGAACACCTGGTAACCGACATTAACAAGATGCATATAAGAATATCCCCTATCATTTCGGGAAATCCTTCGGACATGATAAAAACGAATTCGAAGTACTAAAGCATCTGGTACTTTGGATGGGGTTCGTTAGGCCCAATAGATCTATCTTTAGGATTCGCATCAATTAGGCGTGCACTAATTCTGAAAATTAGTGATGTTTCCTAATTCTTAGGCTACCAAGCAAAAAGGGGCATATTCGGCTTCGATCATTCAACCATATAATGTAGTTTCGATTACTTGTGTCTATTTCGTAAAACATTTATAAAAGCTGCGCATGTATTCTCAGTCCCAAAAATATATATTGCAAAAACATTTAAAAAGGGAGCAAATAAAACTCACAATACTGTATTTTGTAGTAAAAATACATATGACGAAACTGAACAATGCAGGGTTGGCCTCGGATTCACGAACCTATATCAATTGTATATCTATTAAAACGTATAATGGAAATCACATAATTTCCTTTATTAAGTATATATTATTTATGTGTTTATAGTTTATATAAATTTTATACCAAATTTTATTAAAAACATATACTTCATTTATATTTTTTTTATATCTTAACTTATATATTATATATATTACTTTAAGATAATTATTATCTTATTCATTTTAGAATATCTATATATGTACATATATGTTTAGTGTTATATCTAAAAATCTATTGTTTTGTTATATGTAAGTATAATGTTAATAGATTTGATATATATAGTTATGTGAAATATTAATGTAATTATAATATATGTAATAAGTATGTTTTATGTACAAAATATTTATTTGTTAAAAATGATAGTTTTGATATTAATGATTTACTAATAATAGTCCTACTAATAATAGCTTTATTAATAACAATAATACTAATAATAAAAATGATAATGATAATAATAATAATGATAATACATATGTTAATAATGATTCCAATAATACTAATAAGTACATAATGATACTAATACTAATATGAGTAATAATAATAATAGTTTGTGTTATTTTGGTAATAATAATAATCCTAATCATAATAATAGTAATAATACATATATTAGTAACAATAATAATGATAAAAATTATAATTTTCGTAACAATAGCAATAATAATGATAATAATAACTTTGGTAAAGAAATCTACCTTCCAAAGCTTTTCTAAAAAATATGTCCTGAACAAGGTTTGAACCCGAGACCTCTCGCTCACACACAACACCCTCAAACCATTCTACCATTTCTGTCTTTCTTGATTATATCTATAACCATATATATTTAACCCAAATTTATCAATACTCATCATCTTCTTCATTGAAATCAAACGACCAAACAACTTCATTCTTAATAGTCAATCATCAAAATAGTTTTAGGACTTTTAAACAAACATGAAACAAAAATAAAAGTGTTCTTGAAAAAGGAAAAAAAATTAAAAAAAAAACTGAATTTGATCCTACTGCTGAAGCTGGTAGGTTAAAAAAAAATGTTCTTCCATTTCGAATACGTTTTGGACAATTCTTACAACACGAAATTAGTTTCAAATCATTCCTAAAAACTATTGGAATCGTCAATTGAACTTGAAACATCAAAACGAGCTCTAATTTCTCGATGAACAAATTGATTGACTTTTGACAAAATAACTTTGACTCGCAAATTCGAATTCGTTATTAAGAATTGGAACTTGAGATTTTACAGAAAGTTTAAGTAAATGATTCCTAACAACTCTGCATTTTTAGTTTTTGAAATTTGTTTCGAATTCAAGTTAGTGTATATCACTGTCAAGAACACATGAGCTCAAAAGTTGGTTTTGAAATTAAGAATGTTATAGATTATGATTACAACATGAAATGTGTTGCAAATCATTCCTATAATCTTTATGGATCATCAAATTAACTGAAAACATCAAAACAAACTCGAATTTGATTCAAGAATACCCAGTTGACTTTTAAAACCAAAACTTTGACTCTCAAATTAGAAATCAATAGAAAGAATTGAGGATTGAAAACTTACAGATAGTTTAGATAGACGATTTCTATCAAGATTGCATGAACACATTTTAAGAATTCGTTCGAAATCGAAAAATGGTTGAAAATATGAAGAACAGAGGCTTTTTTTTCTAGTTTGTTAAATTTTCTGTTTTTAAATTCTCTTATGCAGTAATTGCTATATATTTTGTGATAAATAATTTAAGTAGAAACATGATTTCAATCACAGGTTGTTTTGTAGTAGAGATTTAGTCGACATAGGTATCAATTGGTAGCAGGAGTAGAAGAAAAAAAAAACAAAAATAGATAGAGATAAGTAACTGCCTTGTACGATTCAAAGACTTTGTGAATTTAATAAGTTTGTTTTCATCTGATTACTAATAAAAAAATACAGATATTTATTAATCATAAATATACTAATATTATTATTAATGCAACTATAATAATTTTTGATAATAATATTAACAATAATAATAATAAAAGTAATAATAATAATATGGTGATATTAATATTAACAATATGATGATTTTAATAAGTTTAAAAAAAATTAATAAGTAATGATAATAATAATAAAAATGATATTAGTAATATTATTAATGATACTAATAATAATAATACTAATTATAATAATGTTAATATTATTAATGATAATATTATAATAAAATGATATAACAATTTTTACATACTAAATTTCATATCTATATGATATATATATTAATATTATTAATACTGATATTACTATTATTATTGAGAGTAATAATAATATAACAATTATATTTTTATTTGTAAGTAAGTTTAAGATGTTGACATTATATCTTAATAGCTATGTAATATTTAATAATTATATTATATATATCCGAATATACATTTATTAGATATCGAATATTCATATATTTTATATATATTACAATATAATAATAATTATTAATTGAATCGTATATATACATATAAATTCATAATAATATCATGTATATGTCTATATATATATATATTCTTTTTAATTGTACTTAATTATACTGTTTATTATTTTATATTTTTAATTATAATTAATTAAAGTGTATCTCATTTATTCAAAATATTATATATATATATATATATATATATATATATATATATATATATATATATATATATATATATATATATATATATATATATATATTCTTATATTTATATTTATATAAATATATTTACATATTTATTTACACACAATTGTTCGTGCATCGTCGGGAATAGTCACAGGTCAAATGAATTCATGAGAACAAACTTTTTAAGACTTAATATTACAGACTTTGCTTATCGTGTTGGAAACATATAAAGATTAAGTTTAAATTTGATCAGAAATTTCCGGGTCATCACAGTCCAAAAACTCTTGACTCATATACTCACTTCTTTCATCAGAGTGAAGTGATTTAATGGTCTCTCTAAGCTGATTCTTTACTTGGTGAATCTTACTTCATTTTGAAATACTTCAAACCTTTCAAAAACTCCATGTTTATGTTTCAGCAAGTAAACATAACCATGTCTACTATAACCATCAGTTATTGTAATGAAGTAAGATTCACCATTTCTATACATTGTTCTAAACGGGCCACATAGATCAGTATGTATTAGTCTTAAAAGATCTTTAGCTCTTTCATCTAAATCGGAGAAATGAGCCTTTGTCATCCTTTCACATAAACATTACTCACATACATCAAATGAATTAAAGCCATTTGATTCCAAAAGTTCATAAGAATGGAGTTTTGAAATGCGTTGTTTATATGACCAAGATGACAATGTCATAGGTAGGTCTTGTTCAAGCGTTGCTTTAATTGCTTGGCGGTACAGGTATACATAGAATTCTCATTTGAAATAACACCATGCATATCAATTTCAAAAATACCATCACTTAGATATGCATTAAGATAAAAAAAAATATTATCCTTAGAAATTGAAATATCAAAGTGCGTAAATGCAAGTTCAAAACCAGCAACTTTCAAATCATAATGCTCCTAATACTAGGAGCATAATAACATTGTTTCACTAAAACAATAAGACCATTTGGAAGAGTAAGCTCATAGTGACCAATGGCTTCAATTGAAGCTTGATTCCCATTGCCCACTCGCAAATCCAGTGTGCCTTTCTTCAGTCTATTATTTCTTCTCATTCCCTTTATATTGTTATAGGTGTGAAGGCCACAACCGGTTAACAAAGATCTAGGAATCACTAGAAGAAGTATATAACTGTATATGAAATATACCTGAGTTTGCTAGTCTTAATAGGATTGCCTTTTCTCAGCTCAGTTTGGTAGATAGGACAACTTCCTTCTCCAATTGCCATCCTTTCCACAATGGAAACATTCAACGTCTTTTGTTGGGCTTTCCTTCTTGGAAGGTGAAATATTTTCCTGGCAAATTATTTACCATATCCCTTCCACAAAGTATTCGACTTATTCTTTTTTACCCTTCCATCCTATTTCTTCCTGATCATCGAACAACATCCGATAAGCATTTTGCTGAGCATCAGCAACTGCCACATCAGGAAGAACGGATAAAGGGTTCTAAATTTTGTTCAACTTCCATTTATGTTTGAGAACAGTTCTCAGATTGCAGTGCCAGTCTAGGAAGTTTGAACATTGAGTTTATCCTTCTCCAACAAAGAAGGAAGTGTGTTTTGGTTTACGTTTTGATTGTTTAGCATCTATAACATAAATAAGATTCAATTTAGAATTTTCAATATTGAGCTTTAATAAATTAACTACCCAAGTTTTTAAAAATGTTTAAAAACAATTAATTTACGAAAGCCTAAGATCCACATAGAAGTTTCATATCCACATCTGTTGATCAGCTAGCAGTTATGGAGTCTATTAGTAAGTAGCGGGTACCAATTGCATTACAAGTGCAACTCTTAGATCTTTATGGGACCTAGAGATATATGTAGTCCAACAAACCACTATTATCTATCAACATGTTTATCCCATCCTTGCCTCGAACTCAGGTCTCACCGTGAATACGATTAAGTCATCCAATTTGAAAACAGTGGAAATTCACGTTAGTCTCACTATATCAGAAAATTCACCTCGTGGCTATAATTCAGCCTAGTCTCACTAGATCAGAAAAATAACGAGGAATGTTTGCAAGCTCATTGGATGACATGACTTAAATTTGACGGGTATTTTAGAAAACGTTCGTGTCAACGAATAATGCATGCACACAAGATTCGCTACACTATTAGTTAAAACATTTTTTTTAACCAATTATATATATGTCAATCGTGTTTATGCGTCTAGTTTGTTATTTTATTTTATATATAAAAATAACAAATACATATTGTGTATCGTTTTAAAACAGTTTTAAAAGATGTTGTCCATATATATTATTTGAGTTTCAAAAAACATTTAACTTTAAACTCGTTAGAGTTTAACTTTTTAAAATCATCAATTTTAATCTTGAAACTCGTTACCGATTTTATTTGATGTTTTCATCAAAAACATTTAGCATATATTATCATCAACAATTAAATATAAATACATAAAAGAAAACACAACCATGCATCACACACACATAGCCTAGCTCAAAAATCCTATGCTTGATCCCATGAGCCGACATGGGATCAAGAGGTCAAACTAAGGGTAATATCGTAGCTCCCACTTGATTCAATAACCAAGTGAAAAACTTGACAAACGCCATCGTTGTTAACTTGACCTGTTCGCCATCTTCTAAGTCAAACTTCACGTTGCATCTATATCTTTAATCTTCATCTTATTACATTTATTTAAAATTAAAAAATACAACTAGTCTAATACTTTTACAATTTAGAATAAGCATAAATAAATACTATGAAATTGAAAAATAAAATACAACTTTGGCTTCAAAATGGCCTTTCTAATAAAATAAATAATCAACATGACATAATATTGCCGTAATCAACAATCACGACAATCATACATGAAATGTCCCGTTCTTATTGATTAAAAACGTTCCATATTAATTGATTTCGTTGCGAGGTTTTGGCCTCTATATGAGACGTTTTTCAAAGACTGCATTCATTTTAAAACAAACCATAACCTTTATTTCATCAATAAAGGTTAAAAAAACTTTACGTAGATTATCAAATAATGATAATCTAAAATATCATGTTTACACACGACCATTACATAATGGTTTACAATACAAATATGTTACAACAAAATAAGTTTCTTGAATGCAGTTTTTACACAATATCATACAAGCATGGACTCCAAATCTCGTCCTTATTTAAGTATGCGATAGCGGAAGCTCTTAATAATCACCTGAGAATAAACATGCTTAAAATGTCAACAAAAATGTTGGTGAGTTATAGGTTTAACCTATATATATATATCAAATCATAATAATAGACCACAAGATTTCATATTTCAATACACATCCAATACATAGAGATAAAAATCATTCATATGGTGAACACCTGGTAATCGACATTAACAAGATGCATATATAAGAATATCCCCATCATTCAGGGACACCCTTCGGATATGATATAAATTTCGAAGTACAAAAGCATCCGGTACTTTGGATGGGGTTTGTTAGGCCCAATAGATCTATCTTTAGGATTCGCGTCAATTAGGGTATCTGTTCCCTAATTCTTAGATTACCAGACTTAATAAAAAGGGGCATATTCGATTTCGATAATTCAACCATAGAATGTAGTTTAACGTACTTGTGTCTATTTTGTAAATCATTTATAAAACCTGCATGTATTCTCATCCCAAAAATATTAGATTTTAAAAGTGGGACTATAACTCACTTTCACAGATTTTTACTTCATCGGGAAGTAAGACTTGGCCACTGGTTGATTCACGAACCTATAACAATATATACATATATATCAAAGTATGTTCAAAATATATTTACAACACTTTTAATATATTTTGATGTTTTAAGTTTATTAAGTCAGCTGTCCTCGTTAGTAACCTACAACTAGTTGTCCACAGTTAGATGTACAGAAATAAATCGATAAATATTATCTTGAATCAATCCACGATCCAGTGTATACGTATCTCAGTATTGATCACAACTCAAACTATATATATTTTGGAATCAACCTCAACCCTGTATAGCTAACTCCAACATTCACATATAGAGTGTCTATGGTTGTTCCGAAATATATATAGATGTGTCGACATGATAGGTCGAAACATTGTATACGTGTCTATGGTATCTGAAGATTACATAATATACAATACAAGTTGATTAAGTTATGGTTGGAATAGATTTGTTACCAATTTTCACGTAGCTAAAATGAGAAAAATTATCCAATCTTGTTTTACCCATAACTTCTTCATTTTAAATCCGTTTTGAGTGAATCAAATTGCTATGGTTTCATATTGAACTCTATTTTATGAATCTAAATAGAAAAAATATAGGTTTATAGTCAGAAAAATAAGTTACAAGTCGTTTTTGTAAAGGTAGTCATTTCAGTCGAAAGAACGACGTCTAGATGACCATTTTAGAAAACATACTTCCACTTTGAGTTTAACCATAATTTATGGATATAGTTTTATGTTCATAATAACAATCATTTTCTCATAATAACAACTTTTAAATCAAAGTTTATCATAGTTTTTAATTAACTAACCCAAAACAGCCCGCGGTGTTACTACGACGGCGTAAATCCGGTTTTACGGTGTTTTTCGTGTTTCCAGGTTTTAAATCATTAAGTTAGCATATCATATAGATATAGAACATGTGTTTAGTTGATTTTAAAAGTCAAGTTAGAAGGATTAACTTTTGTTTGCGAACAAGTTTAGAATTAACTAAACTATGTTCTAGTGATTACAAGTTTAAACCTTCGAATAAGATAGCTTTATATGTATGAATCGAATGATGTTATGAACATCATTACTACCTTAAGTTCCTTGGATAAACCTACTGGAAAAGGGAAAAATGGATCTAGCTTCAACGGATCCTTGGATGGCTCGAAGTTCTTGAAGCAGAATCATGACACGAAAACAAGTTCAAGTAAGATCATCACTTGAAATAAGATTGTTATAGTTATAGAAATTGAACCAAAGTTTGAATATGATTATTACCTTGTATTAGAATGATAACCTACTGTAAGAAAAAAAGATTTCTTGAGGTTGGATGATCACCTTACAAGATTGGAAGTGAGCTAGCAAACTTGAAAGTATTCTTGATTTTATGTAACTAGGACTTGTAGAATATATGAAGAACACTTAGAACTTGAAGATAGAACTTGAGAGAGATCAATTAGATGAAGAAAATTGAAGAATGAAAGTGTTTGTAGGTGTTTTTGGTCGTTGGTGTATGGATTAGATATAAAGGATATGTAATTTTTGTTTTCATGTAAATAAGTCATGAATGATTACTCATATTTTTGTAATTTTATGAGATATTTCATGCTAGTTGCCAAATGATGGTTCCCACATGTGTTAGGTGACTCACATGGGCTGCTAAGAGCTGATCATTGGAGTGTATATACCAATAGTACATACATCTAAAAGCTGTGTATTGTACGAGTACGAATACGGGTGCATACGAGTAGAATTGTTGATGAAACTGAACGAGGATGTAATTGTAAGAATTTTTGTTAAGTAGAAGTATTTTGATAAGTGTATTGAAGTCTTTCAAAAGTGTATAAATACATATTAAAACACTACATGTATATACATTTTAACTGAGTCGTTAAGTCATCGTTAGTCGTTACATGTAAGTGTTGTTTTGAAACCTTTAGGTTAACGATCTTGTTAAATGTTGTTAACCCAATGTTTATAATATCAAATGAGATTTTAAATTATTATATTATCATGATATTATCATGTATGAATATCTCTTAATATGATATATATACATTAAATGTCTTTACAACGATAATCGTTACATATATGTCTCGTTTAAAAATCATTAAGTTAGTAGTCTTGTTTTTACATATGTAGTTCATTGTTAATATACTTAATAATATGTTTACTTATCATAGTATCATGTTAACTATATATATATATATATATATCCATATATATGTCATCATATAGTTTTTACAAGTTTTAACGTTCGTGAATCACCGGTCAACTTGGGTGGTCAATTGTCTATATGAAACATATTTCAATTAATCAAGTCTTAACAAGTTTGATTGCTTAACATGTTGGAAACATTTAATCATGTAAATATTTATCTCAATTAATATATATAAACATGGAAAAGTTCGGGTCACTACAGTACCTACCCGTTAAATAAATTTCGTCCCGAAATTTCAAGCTGTTGAAGGTGTTGACGAATCTTCTGGAAATAGATGCGGGTATTTCTTCTTCATCTGATCTTCACGCTCCCAGGTGAACTCGGGTCCTCTACGAGCATTCCATCGAACCTTAACAATTGGTATCTTGTTTTGCTTAAGTCTTTTAACCTCACGATCCATTATTTCGACGGGTTCTTCGATGAATTTAAGTTTTTCGTTGATTTGGATTTCATCTAACGGAATAGTGAGATCTTCTTTAGCAAAATATTTCTTCAAATTCGAGACGTGGAAAGTGTTATGTACAGCCGCGAGTTGTTGAGGTAACTCAAGTCGGTAAGCTACTGGTCCGACACGATTAATAATCTTGAATGGTCCAATATACCTTGGATTTAATTTCCCTCGTTTACCAAATCGAACAACGCCTTTCCAAGGTGCAACTTTAAGCATGACCATCTCTCCAATTTCAAATTATATATCTTTTCTTTTAATGTCAGCGTAGCTCTTTTGTCGACTTTGGGCGGTTTTCAACCGTTGTTGAATTTGGATGATCTTCTCGGTAGTTTCTTGTATAATCTCCGGACCCGTAATCTGTCTATCCCCCACTTCACTCCAACAAATCAGAGACCTGCACTTTCTACCATAAAGTGCTTCAAACGGCGCCATCTCAATGCTTGAATGGTAGCTGTTGTTGTAGGAAAATTCTGCTAACGGTAGATGTCGATCCCAACTGTTTCCGAAATCCATAACACATGCTCGTAGCATGTCTTCATGCGTTTGTATCATCCTTTCGCTCTGCCCATCAGTTTGTGGATGATAGGCAGTACTCATGTCTAGACGAGTTCCTAATGCTTGCTGTAATGTCTGCCAGAATCTTGAAATAAATCTGCCATCCCTATCAGAGATAATAGAGATTGGTATTCCATGTCTGGAGACGACTTCATTCAAATACAGTCGTGCTAACTTCTCCATCTTGTCATCTTCTCTTATTGGCAGGAAATGTGCTGATTTGGTGAGACGATCAACTATTACCGAAATAGTATCAAAACCACTTGCAGTCCTTGGCAATTTAGTGATGAAATCCATGGTAATGTTTTCCCATTTCCATTCCAGGATTTCGGGTTGTTGAAGTAGACCTGATGGTTTCTGATGCTCAGCTTTGACCTTAGAACACGTCAAACATTCTCCTACGTATTTAGCAACATCGGCTTTCATACCCGGCCACCAAAAATGTTTCTTGAGATCCTTGTACATCTTCCCCGTTCCAGGATGTATTGAGTATCTGGTTTTATGAGCTTCTCTAAGTACCATTTCTCTCATATCTCCAAATTTTGGTACCCAAATCCTTTCAGCCCTATACCGGGTTCCGTCTTCCCGAATATTAAGATGCTTCTCCGATCCTTTGGGTATTTCATCCTTTAAATTTCCCTCTTTTAAAACTCCTTGTTGCGCCTCCTTTATTTGAGTAGTAAGGTTATTATGAATCATTATATTCATAGATTTTACTCGAATGGGTTCTCTGTCCTTCCTGCTCAAGGCATCGGCTACCACATTTGCCTTCCCCGGGTGGTAACGAATCTCAAAGTCGTAATCATTCAATAATTCAATCCACCTACGCTGCCTCATATTCAGTTGTTTCTGATTAAATATGTGTTGAAGACTTTTGTGGTCGGTATATATAATACTTTTGACCCCATATAAGTAGTGCCTCCAAGTCTTTAATGCAAAAACAACCGCGCCTAATTCCAAATCATGCGTCGTATAATTTTGTTCGTGAATCTTCAATTGTCTAGACGCATAAGCAATCACCTTCGTTCGTTGCATTAATACACAACCGAGACCTTGCTTTGATGCATCACAATAAATCACAAAATCATCATTCCCTTCAGGCAATGACAATATAGGTGCTGTAGTTAGCTTTTTCTTCAATAACTGAAACGCTTTCTCTTGTTCATCATTCCATTCAAATTTCTTCCCTTTATGCGTTAATGCAGTCAAGGGTTTTGCTATTCTGGAAAAGTCTTGGATGAACCTCCTGTAGTAACCAGCTAGTCCTAAAAACTGGCGTATGTGTTTCGGAGTTTTCGGGGTTTCCCACTTTTTAACAGTTTCTATCTTTGCCGGATCCACCTTAATACCTTCTTTGTTCACTATGTGACCGAGGAATTGAACTTCTTCCAACCAAAATGCACACTTTGAAAACTTAGCGTACAATTCTTCCTTCCTCAATACTTCTAACACCTTTCTCAAATGTTCACCGTGTTCTTGGTCATTCTTTGAGTAAATAAGTATGTCATCAATGAAAACAATGACAAACTTGTCAAGGTATGGTCCACACACTCGGTTCATAAGGTCCATGAACACAGCTGGTGCATTAGTTAAACCAAACGGCATGACCATAAACTCATAATGACCGTAACGTGTTCTGAAAGCAGTCTTTGGAATATCATCTTCTTTCACCCGCATTTGATGATACCCGGAACGTAAGTCAATCTTTGAATAAACAGACGAGCCTTGTAGTTGATCAAATAAGTCATCGATTCTCGGTAGTGGGTAGCGGTTCTTTATGGTAAGTTTGTTCAACTCTCGGTATTCGATACACAACCTGAATGTACCATCTTTCTTCTTGACAAACAAAACAGGAGCTCCCCACGGTGATGTGCTTGGTCGAATGAAACCACGCTCTAAAAGTTCTTGTAATTGGCTTTGCAGTTCTTTCATCTCGCTGGGTGCAAGTCTGTAAGGAGCACGAGCTATTGGTGCAGCTCCTGGTACAAGATCTATTTGAAATTCAACGGATCGATGTGGGGGTAATCCCGGTAATTCTTTCGGAAATACATCGGGAAATTCTTTTGCAATGGGAACATCATTGATGCTCTTTTCTTCAGTTTGTACTTTCTCGACGTGTGCTAGAACAACATAGCAACCTTTTCTTATTAGTTTTTGTGCCTTCAAATTACTAATAAGATGTAGCTTCGTGTTGCCCTTTTCTCCGTACACCATTAAGGGTTTTCCTTTTTCTCGTATAATGCAAATTGCATTTTTGTAATAAACGATCTCTGCTTTCACTTCTTTCAACCAGTCCATACCGATTATCACATCAAAACTCCCTAACTCTACTGGTATCAAATCAATCTTAAATGTTTCGCTAACCAGTTTAATTTCTCGATTCCGACATATATTATCTGCTGAAATTAATTTACCATTTGCTAATTCTAGTAAAAATTTACTATCCAAAGGCGTCAATGGACAACTTAATTTAGCACAAAAATCTCTACTCATATAGCTTCTATCCGCACCCGAATCAAATAAAACGTAAGCAGATTTATTGTCAATAAGAAACGTACCCGTAACAAGCTCCGGGTCTTCCTGTGCCTCTGCCGCATTAATATTGAAAATTCTTCCGCGGCCTTGTCCATTCGTGTTCTCCTGGTTCGGGCAATTTCTAATAATGTGGCCCGGTTTTCCACATTTATAACAAACTACATTGGCATAACTTGCTCCGACACTACTTGCTCCGCCATTACTCGTTCTGACACCATTTGTTCCTTTCGTTCTATTAACCCCTGGTCTGTAGACCTCACACTTCGCCGCGCTATGACCATTTCTTTTACACTTGTTGCAAAATTTGGTGCAGAACCCCGAGTGATACTTTTCACACCTTTGGCATAGCTGCTTCTGATTGTTGTTGTTGTTGCGGTTATTATTGTTGTTGGGATGATTGTTGTAGTTGTTGTTGTTGTTGTTGTTGTTGTTGTTGTTGTTGTTGGGCCGTTTGTTGTAGTTGCGATTGATGTTGCGATTGTTGGGATAATTGTTGCGATTATTGTTGTAATTGATGTTGTTGTTGTATTGGTGATTCTTATCACCGTTTTCCTCCCACTTTCTTTTGACTTGCTTCACATTGGCCTCTTCAGCAGTCTGTTCTTTAATTCTTTCTTCAATCTGGTTCACTAGTTTGTGAGCCATTCTACATGCCTGTTGTATGGAGGCGGGCTCGTGTGAACTTATATCTTCTTGGATTCTTTCCGGTAATCCTTTCACAAACGCGTCGATCTTCTATTCCTCATCTTCGAATGCTCCCGGACACAATAGGCACAATTCTGTGAATCGTCTTTCATACGTGGTAATATCAAATCCTTGGGTTCGTAACCCTCTAAGTTCTGTCTTGAGCTTATTGACCTCAGTTCTGGGACGGTACTTCTCGTTCATCAAGTGCTTGAATGCTGACCACGGTAGTGCGTACGAATCGTCTTGTCCCACTTTCTCTAGATAGGTATTCCACCATGTTAATGCAGAACCTGTGAAGGTATGCGTAGCGTACTTCACTTTGTCCTCTTCAGTACACTTACTTATGGCAAACACCGATTCGACCTTCTCGGTCCACCGTTTCAATCCGATCGGTCCTTCGGTTCCATCAAATTCCAAAGGTTTGCAGGCAGTGAATTCTTTGTAGGTGCATCCTACACGATTTCCTGTACTACTAGATCCAAGGTTATTGTTGGTATGTAGCGCAGCCTGTACTGCGGCTATGTTTGAAGCTAGAAAAGTACGGAATTCCTCTTCATTCATATTCACGGTGTGTCGAGTAGTCGGTGCCATTTCCTTCAAAATAGTCAAATGGAACAAGTTAATCATACAGAATATTAAGAGTAGTTAATAGTATTTCGTAGCATAATATGAACTCATTTATAAAAGCTTTTTCTTCATATTAGCGTTTTATAAGTTTAAATTCGGGTAGTACCTACCCGTTAAGTTCATACTTAGTAGCTAATATACAATTCAACTACTACAATTCTATATGAAAAACTAATTATAATAATATTTCGCGTTCAAACTTTTACACAATATTTTACAAACTTACAATACCGCTTATTTTACATATAGCATGAAATATAGCACACAATAAATTTGATACAAGATGGTTGTGAAGATAATTCTAGCTAGTACACAAGTCGTTCAGCAAAGGCAATAAAGACACGTAATTCATACGTCCAGAAACAAGTCATGCATTCTGGTTTTACTAGGATTACTTCCCATCCTTGGTCTTGTGGAACATAACCGTTATGGCCGTTGATAAGACAGCGTGTTGTAACGTTGTCAAAGGGACGAGGGTTACGTAATGTCCAACAGTCCCGTAACAATCTAAAAACCTCATTTCTTACCCCAATTACCGACTCCGTCACTTGTGGGAACGTTTTGTTTAATAGTTGTAGCCCGATGTTCTTGTTCTCACTTTGGTGAGAAGCGAACATTACTAATCTGTAAGCATAACATGCTTCTTTATGTTGCATGTTAGCCACTTTTTCTAAATCACGAAGTCCAATATTCGGATATATTGAGTCAAAATAATTTCTTAACCCATTGCGTAAAATAGCATTTGAGTTCCCCGCAATATATGCGTCAAAGTAAACACATCGTAACTTATGGATTTCCCAATGTGATATCCCCCATCTTTCGAACGAAAGCCTTTTATAAACCAAGGCATTCTTGGAACGTTCTTCGAATGTCTTACAAACTGATCTCACCTTAAATAATTGTGCCGAAGAATTCTGACCGACTTTAGACAAGATTTCATCAATCATGTCTCCGGGTAGGTCTCTTAAAATATTGGGTTGTCTATCCATTTTGTCTTTTTATACTGTAAAATAGACAAGAGTTAGATTCATAAAAAAAAATACTTATTAATACAAGCAATTTTTTACATATATCATAAAGCATAAGCACACTATATTACATATATTACACCACACGAATACAACTATCTTATTCCGACTCGCTTGTTTCTTCTTCTTCTTCGGTTTTGGTTCGTTTTGCCAAGTTTCTAGGGATATATGATGTTCCCCTAATACGAGCCGTCGTTTTCCACATTGGTTTAGAAAAACCTGGTGGTTTAGAGGTTCCCGGGTCATTGTTACAACTTAAGGACTTCGGGGGTTGACGATACATATAAAGTTCATCGGGGTTGGAATTAGATTTTTCTATTTTTATGCCCTTTCCCTTATTATTTTCTTTTGCCTTTTTAAATTCAGTTGGGGTAATTTCTATAACATCATCGGAATTCTCGTCGGAATCCGATTCATCAGAGAATTGGTAATCCTCCCAATATTTTGCTTCCTTGGCGGAAACACCATTGACCATAATTAACCTTGGTCGGTTGTTTGAGGATTTTCTTTTACTTAACCGTTTTATTATTTTCCCCACCGGTTCTATTTCTTCATCCGGTTCCGATTCTTCTTCCGGTTCCGATTCTTCTTCCGGTTCTGACTCTTCTTCCGGTTCCTCTTCGAGAACTTATGAATCAGTCCACGAATCATTCCAATTTACATTTGACTCTTCATTGTTATAGGTGTGAAGGCCACAACTGGTTAACAAAGATCTAGGAATCACTAGAAGAAATATATAACAGTATATGAAATATACCTGAGTTTGCTCGTCTTAATAGGATTGCCTTTTCTCAGCTCAGTTTGGTAGATAGGACAACTTCCTTCTCCAATTGCCATCCTTTCCACAATGGAAACATTCAACGTCTTTTGTTGGGCTTTCCTTCTTGGAAGGTGAAATATTTTCCTGGCAAATTATTTACCATATCCCTTCCACAAAGTAATATTAGTACCTAAGGTGAAACTTCTATGTGGATCTTGAGCTTTAATAAATTAACTACCTAAGTTTTTAAAAATGTTTAAAAACAATTAATTTACGAAAGCCTAAGATCCACATAGAAGTTTCATATCCACATCTGTTGATCAGCTAGCAGTTATGGAGTCTATTAGTAAGTAGCGGGTACCAATTGCATTACAAGTGCAACTCTTAGATCTTTATGGGACCTAGAGATATATGTAGTCCAACAAACCACTATTATCTATCGACATGTTTATCCCATCCTTGCCTCGAACTCAGGTCTCACCGTGAATACGATTAAGTCGTCCAATTTGAAAACAGTGGAAATTCACGTTAGTCTCACTATATCAGAAAATTCACCTCGTGGCTATAATTCAGCCTAGTCTCACTAGATCAGAAAAATAACGAGGAATGTTTGCAAGCTCATTGGATGACATGACTTAAATTTGACGGGTATTTTAGAAAACGTTCGTGTCAACGAATAATGCATGCACACAAGATTCGCTACACTATTAGTTAAAACATTTTTTTTAACCAATTATATATATGTCAATCGTGTTTATGCGTCTAGTTTGTTATTTTATTTTATATATAAAAATAACAAATACATATTGTGTATCGTTTTAAAACAGTTTTAAAAGATGTTGTCCATATATATTATTTGAGTTTCAAAAAACATTTAACTTTAAACTCGTTAGAGTTTAACTTTTTAAAATCATCAATTTTAATCTTGAAACTCGTTACCGATTTTATTTGATGTTTTCATCAAAAACATTTAGCATATATTATAATCAACAATTAAATATAAATACATAAAAGAAAACACAACCATGCATCACACACACATAGCCTAGCTCAAAAATCCTATGCTTGATCCCATGAGCCGACATGGGATCAAGAGGTCAAACTAAGGGTAATATCGTAGCTCCCACTTGATTCAATAACCAAGTGAAAAACTTGACAAACGCCATCGTTGTTAACTTAACCTGTTCGCCATCTTCTAAGTCAAACTTCACGTTGCATCTATATCTTTAATCTTCATCTTATTACATTTATTTAAAATTAAAAAATACAACTAGTCTAATACTTTTACAATTTAGAATAAGCATAAATAAATACTATGAAATTGAAAAATAAAATACAACTTTGGCTTCAAAATGGTCTTTCTAATAAAATAAATAATCAACATGACATAATATTGCCGTAATCAACAATCACGACAATCATACATGAAATGTCCCGTTCTTATTGATTAAAAACGTTCCATATTAATTGATTTCGCTGCGAGGTTTTGACCTCTATATGAGACGTTTTTCAAAGACTGCATTCATTTTAAAACAAACCATAACCTTTATTTCATCAATAAAGGTTTAAAAAGCTTTACGTAGATTATCAAATAATGATAATCTAAAATATCCTGTTTACACACGACCATTACATAATGGTTTACAATACAAATATGTTACAACAAAATAAGTTTCTTGAATGCAGTTTTTACACAATATCATACAAGCATGGACTCCAAATCTCGTCCTTATTTAAGTATGCGACAGCGGAAGCTCTTAATAATCACCTGAGAATAAACATGCTTAAAATGTCAACAAAAATGTTGGTGAGTTATAGGTTTAACCTATATATATATCAAATCATAATAATAGACCACAAGATTTCTTTTTTCAATACACATCCCATACATAGAGATAAAAATCATTCATATGGTGAACACCTGGTAATCGACATTAACAAGATGCATATATAAGAATATCCCCATCATTCCGGGACACCCTTCGGATATGATATAAATTTTGAAGTACTAAAGCATCCGGTACTTTGGATGGGGTTTGTTAGGCCCAATAGATCTATCTTTAGGATTCGCGTCAATTAGGGTGTCTGTTCCCTAATTCTTAGATTACCAGACTTAATAAAAAGGGGCATATTCGATTTCGATAATTCAACCATAGAATGTAGTTTCACGTACTTGTGTCTATTTTGTAAATCATTTATAAAACCTGCATGTATTCTCATCCCAAAAATATTAGATTTTAAAAGTGGGACTATAACTCACTTTCACAGATTTTTACTTCGTCGAGAAGTAAGACTTGGCCACTGGTTGATTCACGAACCTATAACAATATATACATATATATAAAAGTATGTTCAAAATATATTTACAACACTTTTAATATATTTTGATGTTTTAAGTTTATTAAGTCAGCTGTCCTCGTTAGTAACCTACAACTAGTTGTCCACAGTTAGATGTACAGAAATAAATCGATAAATATTATCTTAAATCAATCCACGATCCAGTGTATACGTATCTCAGTATTGATCACAACTCAAACTATATATATTTTGGAATCAACCTCAACCCTGTATAGCTAACTCCAACATTCACATATAGAGTGTCTATGGTTGTTCCGAAATATATATAGATGTGTCGACATGATAGGTCGAAACATTGTATACATGTCTATGGTATCTCAAGATTACATAATATACAATACAAGTTGATTAAGTTATGGTTGGAATAGATTTGTTACCAATTTTCACGTAGCTAAAATGAGAAAAATTATCCAATCTTGTTTTACCCATAACTTCTTCATTTTAAATCCGTTTTGAGTGAATCAAATTGCTATGGTTTCATATTGAACTTTATTTTATGAATCTAAACAGAAAAAGTACAGGTTTATAGTTGGAAAAATAAGTTACAAGTCGTTTTTGTAAAGGTAGTCATTTCAGTCGAAAGAACGACGTCTAGATGACCATTTTAGAAAACATACTTCCACTTTGAGTTTAACCATAATTTTTGGATATAGTTTCATGTTCATAATAACAATCATTTTCCCAGAATAACAACTTTTAAATCAAAGTTTATCATAGTTTTTAATTAACTAACCCAAAACAGCCCGCGGTGTTACTACGACAGCGTAAATCCGATTTTACGGTGTTTTTCGTGTTTCCAGGTTTTAAATAATTAAGTTAGCATATCATATAGATATAGAGCATGTGTTTAGTTGATTTTAAAAGTCAATTTAGAAGGATTAACTTTTATTTGCGAACAAGTTTAGAATTAACTAAACTATGTTCTAGTGATTACAAGTTTAAACCTTCGAATAAGATAGCTTTATATGTATGAATCGAATGATGTTATGAACATCATTACTACCTTAAGTTCCTTGGATAAACCTACTAGAAAAGAGAAAAATGGATCTAGCTTCGACGGATCCTTGGATGGCTCGAAGTTCTTGAAGCAGAATCATGACACGAAAACAAGTTCAAGTAAGATCATCACTTGAAATAAGATTGTTATAGTTATAGAAATTGAACCAAAGTTTGAATATGATTATTACCTTGTATCAGAATGATAACCTACTGTAAGAAACAAAGATTTCTTGAGGTTGGATGATCACCTTACAAGATTGGAAGTGAGCTAGCAAACTTGAAAGTATTCTTGATTTTATGTAACTAGAACTTGTAGAATATATGAAGAACACTTAGAACTTGAAGATAGAACTTGAGAGAGATCAATTAGATGAAGAAAATTGAAGAATGAAAGTGTTTGTAGGTGTTTTTGGTCGTTGGTGTATGGATTAGATATAAAGGATATGTAATTTTGTTTTCATGTAAATAAGTCATGAATGATTACTCATATTTTTGTAATTTTATGAGATATTTCATGCTAGTTGCCAAATGATGGTTCCCACATGTGTTAGGTGACTCACATGGGATGCTAAGAGCTAATCATTGGAGTGTATATACCAATAGTACATACATCTAAAAGCTGTGTATTGTACGAGTACGAATACGGGTGCATACGAGTAGAATTGTTGATGAAACTGAACGAGGATGTAATTGTAAGCATTTTTGTTAAGTAGAAGTATTTTGATAAGTGTATTGAAGTCTTTCAAAAGTGTATAAATACATATTAAAACACTACATGTATATACATTTTAACTGAGTCGTTAAGTCATCGTTAGTCGTTACATGTAAGTGTTGTTTTGAAACCTTTAGGTTAACGATCTTGTTAAATATTGTTAACCCAATGTTTATAATATCAAATGAGATTTTAAATTATTATAGTATCATGATATTATCATGTATGAATATCTCTTAATATGATATATATACATTAAATGTCTTTACAACGATAATCGTTACATATATGTCTCGTTTAAAAATCATTAAGTTAGTAGTCTTGTTTTTACATATGTAGTTCATTGTTAATATACTTAATAATATGTTTACTTATCATAGTATCATGTTAACTATATATATATATATATATATATATATATATATATATATATATATATATATATATATATATATATATATATATATATATATATATATATATATATATATATATATCCATATATATGTCATCATATAGTTTTTACAAGTTTTAACGTTCGTGAGTCACCGGTCAACTTGGGTGGTCAATTGTCTATATGAAACATATTTCAATTAATCAAGTCTTAACAAGTTTGATTGCTTAACATGTTGGAAACATTTAATCATGTAAATATCAATTTCAATTAATATATATAAACATAGAAAAGTTCGGGTCACTACAATACATAGGTCGGGGCATTATGGGCTATGTGTGCAATCATAATTTTAATAACTACATTATTAAAACCTACATATGGCTTGTCCATGGTTACAATGCATTGTACAACCATGGAATACAACAATCAACAATTATAATAAATATTCAAGCCATAATAATTAAATCTACAATTTAAATTAGTGATATTCTTTCAATCATATTTGTGCGTCATTAGGTTAAGTCTAAATCAACTGTGTTGACTTTAAAAATCAAAAAGGTTTCAAATTTCACCAATACACCACAAAGCTAAATCTAAAGAATAGTCACACGACAATTATAACGGTGTAAAAGCGGCTCTGATACCACTGATGGAAAACCGTGTGTACTTTTAAATTTTATAAACGCAGCGGAACATGTAAATAAACATCTTTTATTTTTATTATCGTTAAAATAAGCATCATTTATTTAATTTTAAAATTTCACACGATTAACGGTTCCACTAAGATCCAATTACACCACTAATAATTGTCAAATAATAAATTCACAAAGAGGAATTTAGATGTACCTTTAGCGAGCAATGAAAGAACGGTATAAAAAACTATCCATGTCTACGTTGAAACACATATTCAAAGTGTATGAATATCTCTATGGTTGATCCACACAGCACGTCGAACAACACCAGTCAGATGCTAGTCTTTAGCGAGCAATGAAAGAACGGTATAAAGAACTCTCCATGTCTAGGTTGAAACATATATTCAAAGTATATGAATATCTCTATGATTGATCCACACAGTACGTTGAACAACACCAGTCGGATGCTAGTCCGTATAACCCGAAAACAATATCATATATTGTTTCAATATTGAAAAGCAAAAATTTCTCTCTTTTTTTTTCTCTACGGCAGAAACACAAAATATATGTACCTCTATTTTCCTTTCTTGGTCATATACAATGACCCGTCCAAATCCACCTGGACGAATACATTACATTTGGTTACATCGCGAGGAACTTGACCTCTATATGATACATTTTACAAACATTGCATTCGTTTTTAAAAGACATACTTTCATTACATCGAAAGTTGACGGCATGCATACCATTTCATAATATATCCAACTATAATTGACTTAATGATAATCTTAATGAACTCAATGGCTCGAATGAAACGTCTTTTGAAATATGCCATAAATAACTCCAAGTAATATCTCAAAAATGAGCAAATGCACAACGGAAGATTTCTTTCAAACCTGAGAATAAACATGCTTTCAAGTGTCAACCAAAAGGTTGGTGAGTTCATTAGTTATCATAAACATTCATTTCCATCATTTTAATAGACCACAACATTCTCATTTTTCATAAATATCATTACACTCGCAAGTGTATAAAATCCATTCGTATGATGAACACCTGGTAATCGATATTAACATAATGCATATAGATTATCCCCCGCATACTCGCAAGTATGCCATAATATTGGCAATCGCAATCACCATTTAAATCGAAATACTAAAGCATTCCAAATTCCAGAATGGGGTTTGTTAGGCCCATAGATCTATCTTTAGGAGTCGCGTCAATTAGGGGCCATTTCCCTAATTCTTAGGTTACCAGACTTGAAGGGGCGATATTCGGTATAGTAATCCAACCATACAATGTAGTTTCAAGTACTTGTGTCTATTTCGTAAAACATTTATAAAAGCAGCGCATGTATTCTCAGTCCCAAAAATATATATTGGAAAAACATTTAAAAAGGGAGCAAATAAAACTCACCGTACTGTATTTTGTAGTAAAAATACATATAACGAAACTGAACAATGCAGGGTTGGCCTCGAATTCACGAACCTATATTCAGTTATGTATATATATTAAAATATATAATCATAACCGAACAAGTATATATATTATTATTAGTGATATAATTTTTATATTAGTAACTTTTATATTTCATTATATATATATATATATATATATATATATATATATATATATATATATATATATATATAAATTTTGTTATGTTATATGTATTAAATATTTTTTATATATATATTTCATTTGTTTGTTAAGAATAGTAATTATAAAATACTACAATAATATTAGTAGTAATTAAAATAATAATAATGATAATACTAGTATACATAATATTGATAATAATATTAATGATTCTCATTATAATAATATAAATGATAGTTTTATTAATAAATCTTATAGTAATGAAAATAACAGTTTTTAAATGAAGAGTTTAATAATATTAATTATAAATAGATTAATAATACTAGTGTTTAAAAATGATACTAATACTAATATTAATTAAAAATAATGATAACGTTAATAAGCGTAATAATAATAATAATAATAATAATAATAATAATAAGAATAATAATAATAATAATAATAATAATAATAATAATAATAATAATACTAATAATAATAATAATAATAATAATAATAATAATAATAATAATAATAATAATAATAATACCTAAATGATAAGATTATTAATAATGTTTTAAATATTTTTAATATAAAAAAATATACTAATGATAATAATGTCTTTAATACTTATAAATATAAATATGACATTAGTAGTAATAATTATAATTCTAACAATCATAATAATAATAATCTTAATCATAACAATAATTAATAATACACATAATAATACTAATAATAATAATAATAATAATAATAATAATAATAATAATAATAATAATAATAATAATAATAATAATAATAATAATAATAATAATAATAATAATAATAATAATGAAATGATAATAATCATAACAATAATAATTCTAATCATAATAATATCATTATTAACTAATAAATATAATAATAATTAACAATAATAATGATAATAATAGAAATAAAAGTAATTGTGTATACCCTTAAAGCTTTGTTTAAAAAGAATTGACTCAGACCGGGCTCGAACTCAAGACCTCTCGTTAAACATAACACACTAACCATTCATCTGTTTTATTTTATCTGATTAACCCCACATCCCAAATTAATAATAAAAAGTTATGCCACAGACTAGGATTGATCCTGTGACCTCTCGATAACCCAAACACGCACCCTAACCATTCGACCATCTGTTATTTTCTGATTCAACCTCAATTGAAAGCTTATAACCCGTTTATATTTACATATCTTTCTCTTCTACAAAATTCAAAATCAAAACCCATTTGTATTTTATTATCATAAATCTTCTTCTTCTTCTCATTATTGTTAACATCATTCACCGAAACCATCATCATTAATCACGATCGCCATTCGATTAACCTCTACATCATCATCATACGTATCATTGTTTAAGAGAAACAGAATAAAGAGGAAAAAAAATGCAGCTATAGCTGCAGTCCAACAACAGCGAGAGTTCTACAAGGTTTTGAGGTGGATTTTTCGATAAGGGCCCAATAACAGCTAGTTCACAGCCCAAGAGATTATTATTTCAGCCCTATTTCAACAATTAGAAGCCCAACAAAACAAAAGTTTAAGGTCCAACAACATAAATTAAAAAAACCCGATCAGGATTGTTGGTTTATGTTTGGAAGTTTTTGACCACAATAGAAAAAGGAGAACATATATGCTCGATGGATTTCCAGCTGGATAACATCGAAAAGTTTACAAACAACCTCCTAAAATCACGTGTATTGTCCACAAATAATGATTGTGTTTTGTTGAAGTTGGTCCACCACAGAAAAGCTATTCAATCAAGTGGTTGTTTATATATTGAATCAAGAATAGGAGAAAGCATATACTTGGATTTTCATTATCATTACTCATCAATATTTATCATTTCCATCGCCATATACCATTCTTCTGTAGTGACCCGAAATTTTCCATGTTTATATATATTAATTGAGATTGATATTTACATGATTAAATGTTTCCAACATGTTAAGCAATCAAACTTGTTAAGACTTGATTAATTGAAATATGTTTCATATAGACAATTGACCACCCAAGTTGACCGGTGATTCACGAACGTTAAAACTTGTAAAAATGACATGACGATATATATATGGATATACATATGGTTAACATGAGATTATGATAAGTAAGTATCTCCATAAGTATATTAACAATGAGTTATATACATATAAACAAGACTACTAACTTAAGGATTTCGAAACGAGACATATATGTAACGATTATCGTTGTAACGACATTTAAATGTATATATATCATATTAAGATATATTAATATATCATAATATCATGATAATATAATAATTTAACATCTCATTAGATATAATAAACAATGTGTTAACAACATTAATTGAGATCGTTAACTTAAAGGTTTCAAAACAACACTTACATGTAACGACTAACGATGACTTAACGACTCAGTTAAAATGTATATACATGTAGTGTATTTAGATGTATTAAAATACTTTTGGAAGACTTCAAGACATATATCAAAACACTCATACTTAACGAAAATGGTTACAGTTACTTTTCCATTCTTTTCTTTCATCAAGAATTCTAGTCGTATTCTTACCCGTATTATACACAGCTTCAAAACATACTTACTATGAGTATATACCAATAGGAACTAGCATGGGATTCCACTCTTGATTATGTCATGTATGACTAATCAATTTTAACTTCTACCATGAGCTAGTCAACTAACTAGAACTCCTTTTAACCCCACTCACCACTCACCAATTACCACTCATCATTCACTCCATTTCACTTCCAATTCTCTTTCTAATTCTCTCTCAACACACACACACTATTATGAATGTATTTTTCCAGTAGTTAATCATCATCTTCATCAAAAATCACTTCAAGAATCAAGCTATAATCATCATAGGAAGAACACTTCAAGAACACTTCAAAAATCCCTTCAAGTTTACTAATTTACTTCCAAGCTTTCTAATCCATTCCAAGTAATCATCTAAGACCAAGAAACCTTTGTTATATACAGTAGGTTATCTTTCTTATTCAAGGTAATATTCATATTCAAACTTTGATTCAATTTCTATAACTATAAACTATCTTAATTCGAGTAAAAATCTTACTTGAACTTGTTTTTGTGTCATGATCCTACTTCAAGAACTTTCAAGCCATCCAAGATCCTTTGAAGCTAGATCATTTCTTGTCACTTCCATTAGGTTTACCTACTAAAATTGAGGTAGTAATGATGTTCATAACATCATTCGATTCATATATATAAAACTATCTTATTCGAAGGTTTATACTCGTAATAACTAGAACATAGTTTAGTTAATTCTAAACTTGTTCGCAAACAAAAGTTAATCCTTCTAACTTGACTTTTAAAATTAACTACACACATGTTCTATATCTATATGATATGCTAACTTAATGATTTAAAACCTGGAAACACGAAAAACACCGTAAAACCGGATTTACGCCGTCGTAGTAACACCGCGGGCTGTTTTGGGTTAGTTAATTAAAAACTATGATAAACTTTGATTTAAAAGTTGTTATTCTGAGAAAATGATCTTTATTATGAACATGAAACTATATCCAAAAATTATGGTTAAACTCAAAGTGGAAGTATGTTTTCTAAAATGGTCATCTAGACGTCGTTCTTTCGACTGAAATGACTACCTTTACAAAAACGACTTGTAACTTATTTTTCCGACTATAAACCTATACTTTTCTGTTTAGATTCATAAAATAGAGTTCAATATGAAACCATAGCAATTTGATTCATTCAAAACGGATTTAAAATAAAGAAGTTATGGGTAAAACAAGATTGGATAATTTTTCTCATTTTAGCTACGTGAAAATTGGTAACAAATCTATTACAACCATAACTTAATCAACTTGTATTGTATATTATGTAATCTTGAGATACCATAGAAACGTATACAATGTTTCGACCTATCATGTCGACACATCTATATATATTTCGGAACAACCATAGACACTCTATATGTGAATGTTGGAGTTAGATATACAGGGTTGAGGTTGATTCCAAAATATATATAGTTTGAGTTGTGATCAATACTGAGATACGTATACACTGGGTCGTGGATTGATTCAAGATAATATTTATCGATTTATTTCTGTACATCTAACTGTGGACAACTAGTTGTAGGTTACTAACGAGGACAGCTGACTTAATAAACTTAAAACATCAAAATATATTAAAAGTGTTGTAAATATATTTTAAACATACTTTGATATATATGTATATATTGTTATAGGTTCGTGAATCAACCAGTGGCCAAGTCTTACTTCCCGACGAAGTAAAAATCTGTGAAAGTGAGTTATAGTCCCACTTTTAAAATCTAATATTTTTGGGATGAGAATACATGCAGGTTTTATAAATGATTTACAAAATAGACACAAGTACGTGAAACTACATTCTATGGTTGAATTATTGAAATCGAATATGCCCCTTTTTATTAAGTCTGGTAATCTAAGAATTAGGGAACAGACACCCTAATTGACGCGAATCCTAAAGATAGATCTATTGGGCCTAACAAACCCCATCCAAAGTACCAGATGCTTTAGTACTTCGAAATTTATATCATATCCGAAGGGTGTCCCGGAATGATGGGGATATTCTTATATATATGCATCTTGTTAATGTCGGTTACCAGGTGTTCACCATATGAATGATTTTTATCTCTATGTATGGGATGTGTATTGAAATATGAAATCTTGTGGTCTATTGTTACGATTTGATATATATAGGTTAAACCTATAACTCACCAACATTTTTGTTGACGTTTAAAGCATGTTTATTCTCAGGTGAATACTAAGAGCTTCCGCTGTTGCATACTAAAATAAGGACAAGATTTGGAGTCCATGTTTGTATGATAGTGTAAAAACTGCATTCAAGAAACTGATTTCGATGTAACATATTTTTATTGTAAACCATTATGTAATGGTCGTGTGTAAACAGGATATTTTAGATTATCATTATTTGATAATCCACGTAAAGCTTTTTAAACCTTTATTTATGAAATAAAGGTTATGGTTTGTTTTAAAAATGAATGCAGTCTTTGAAAAACGTCTCATATAGAGGTCAAAACCTCGCAACGAAATCAATTAATATGGAACGTTTTTAATCAATAAGAACGGGACATTTCAGTTGGTATCCGAGCGTTGGTCTTAGAGAACCAGAAAATTCGCATTAGTGTGTCTTATCGAGTTTGTTAGGATGCATTAGTGAGTCTGGACTTCGACCGTGTTTTCTTTAAAAATGATTGCTTTACATTTTTGTTGGAAACTATATATTTTTAACATATGAATATTATGTGATATATTAATCTCTTAACGTGTTTGATATTATGTGATAGATGTCTACCTCTAGAACAAGTCCCATTGACTCACCTAATAATAATGAAGAGTCAACTGTAAATTGGAATGATTCGTGGACTGATTCACAAGTTCCCGAAGAGGAACCGGAAGAAGAGTCGGAACCAGAAGAAGAATCGGAACCGGAAGAAGAATCGGAACCGGAAGAAGAAATAGAACCGGTGGGGGAAATAATAAAACGGTTAAGTAAAAGAGAATCCTCAACCAACCGACCAAGGTTAATTATGGTCAATGGTGTTTCCGCCAAGGAAGCAAAATATTGGGAGGATTACCAATTCTCCGATGAATCGGATTCCGACGAGAATTCCGATGATGTTATAGAAATTACCCCAACTGAATTTAAAAAGGCAAAAGAAAATAATAAGGGAAAGGGCATAAAAATAGATAAATCTAATTCCAACCCCGATGAACTTTATATGTATCGTCAACCCCCGAAGTCCTTAAGTTGTAACAATGACCCGGGAACCTCGAAACCACCAGGTTTTTCTAAACCAATGTGGACAACGACGGCTCGTATTAGGGTAACATCATATATCCCTAGAAACTTGGCAAAACGAACCAAAACCGAACAAGAAGAAACGAGCGAGTCGGAATAAGATAGTTGTATTCGTGTGGTGTAATATATGTAATATAGTGTGCTTATGCTTTATGATATATGTAAAAATTGCTTGTATTAATAAGTATTTTTTTTATGAATCTAACTCTTTTCTATTTTACAGTATAAAAACACAAAATGGATAGACAACCCAATATTTTAAGAGACCTATCCGGAGACATGATTGATGAAATCTTGTCTAGAGTCGGTCAGAATTCCTCGGCACAACTATTTAAGGCGAGATCAGTTTGTAAGACATTCGAAGAAAGTTCCAAGAATGCCTTGGTTTATAAAAGGCTTTCGTTCAAAATATGGGGGATATCACATTGGGAAGTCCATAAGTTACGATGTGTTTACTTTGACGCATATATTGCGGGGAACCCAAATGCTATTTTACGCAACGGGTTAAGAAATTATTTTGACTCAGTATATCCGAATATAGGACTTCGTGATTTAGAAAAAGCAGCTAACATGCAACATAAAGAAGCATGTTATGCTTACGGGTTAGTAATGTTCGCTTCTCACCAAAGTGAGAACAAGAACATCGGGCTACAACTATTAAACAAAACGTTCCCACAAGTGACGGAGTCGGTAATTGGGGTAAGAAATGAGGTTTTTAGGTTATTACGAGACTGTTGGTCATTACGTAACCCTCGTCCCTTTGACGATGTTACAACACGTTGTCTTATCAACGGCCATAACGGTTATGTTCCACAAGACCAAGGATGGGAAGTAGTCCTAGTAAATCCAGAATGCATGACTTGTTTCTGGATGTATGAATTACGTGTCTTTATTGCCTTTACTGAACGACTTGTGTACTAGCTAGAATTATCTTCACAACTATCTTGTATCAAAGTTATTGTGTGCTGTATTTCATGCTTTATGTAAAATAAGCGATATTGTAAGTTTGTAAAATATTGTATAAAAGTTTGAACGCGAAATATTATTACAATCAGTTTTTCATATAGAATTGTAGTAGTTGAATTGTATATTAGCTACTAAGTATGAACTTAACGGGTAGGTACTACCCGAATTTAAACTTATAAAACGCTAATATGAAGAAAAAGCTTTTATAAATGAGTTCATATTATGCTACGAAATACTATTAACTACTCTTAATATTCTGTATGATTAACTTGTTCCATTTGACTATTTTGAAGGAAATGGCACCGACTACTCGACACACTGTGAATATGAATGAAGAGGAATTCCGTACTTTTCTAGCTTCAAACATAGCCACAGTACAGGCTGCGCTACATACCAACAATAACCTTGGATCTGGCAGTACAGGAAATCGTGTAGGATGCACCTACAAAGAATTCACTGCCTGCAAACCTTTGGAATTTGATGGAACCGAAGGACCGATCGGATTGAAACGGTGGACCGAGAAGGTCGAATCGGTGTTTGCCATAAGTAAGTGTACTGAAGAGGACAAAGTGAAGTACGCTACGCATACCTTCACAGGTTCTGCGTTAACATGGTGGAATACCTATCTAGAGCAAGTAGGACAAGATGATGCGTACGCACTACCGTGGTCAGCATTCAAGCACTTGATGAACGAGAAGTACCGTCCCAGAACCGAGGTCAATAAGCTCAAGACAGAACTTAGAGGGTTACGAACCCAAGGATTTGATATTACCACGTACGAAAGACGATTCACAGAATTGTGCCTATTGTGTCCGGGAGCATTCGAAGATGAGGAAGAGAAGATCGACGCGTTTGTGAAAGGATTACCGGAAAGAATCCAAGAAGATATAAGTTCACACGAGCCCGCCTCCATACAACAGGCATGCAGAATGGCTCACAAACTAGTGAACCAGATTGAAGAAAGAATTAAAGAACAGACTGCTGAAGAGGCCAATGTGAAGCAAGTCAAAAGAAAGTGGGAGGAAAACGGTGATAAGAATCACCAATACAACAACAACAACAGCAATTACAACAATAATCGCAACAATTATCCCAACAATCGTAACATCAATCGCAACTACAACAAACGGCCCAACAACAACAACAACAACAACAACAACAGCAACTACAACAATCATCCCAACAACAATAATAACCGCAACAACAACAACAATCAGAAGCAGCTATGCCAAAGGTGTGAAAGTATCACTCGGGGTTCTGCACCAAATTTTGCAACAAGTGTAAAAGAAATGGTCATAGCGCGGTGAAGTGTGAGGTCTACGGACCAGGGGTTAATAGAACGAAAGGAACAAATGGTGTCGGAACGAGTAATGGCAGAGCAAGTAGTGTCGGAGCAAGTTATGCCAATGTAGTTTGTTATAAATGTGGAAAACCGGGCCACATTATTAGAAATTGCCCGAACCAGGAGAACACGAATGGACAAGGCCGCGGAAGAGTTTTCAATATTAATGCGGCAGAGGCACAGGAAGACCCGGAGCTTGTTACGGGTACGTTTCTTATTGACAATAAATCTGCTTACGTTTTATTTGATTCGGGTGCGGATAGAAGCTATATGAGTAGAGATTTTTGTGCTAAATTAAGTTGTCCATTGACGCCTTTGGATAGTAAATTTTTACTCGAATTAGCAAATGGTAAATTAATTTCAGCAGATAATATATGTCGGAATCGAGAAATTAAACTGGTTAGCGAAACATTTAAGATTGATTTGATACCAGTAGAGTTAGGGAGTTTTGATGTGATAATCGGTATGGACTGGTTGAAAGAAGTGAAAGCAGAGATCGTTTGTTACAAAAATGCAATTCGCATTATACGAGAAAAAGGAAAACCCTTAATGGTGTACGGAGAAAAGGGCAACACGAAGTTACATATTATTAGTAATTTGAAGGCACAAAAACTAATAAGAAAAGGTTGCTATGCTGTTCTAACACACGTCGAGAAAGTACAAATTGAAGAAAAGAGCATCAATGATGTTCCCATTGCAAAAGAATTTCCCGATGTATTTCCGAAAGAATTACCGGGATTACCCCCACAGCGATCCGTTGAATTTCAAATAGATCTTGTACCAGGAGCTGCACCAATAGCCCGTGCTCCTTACAGACTCGCACCCAGCGAGATGAAAGAACTGCAAAGCCAATTACAAGAACTTTTAGAGCGTGGTTTCATTCGACCAAGCACATCACCGTGGGGAGCTCCTGTTTTTTTTGTCTAGAAGAAAGATGGTACATTCAGGTTGTGTATCGACTACCGAGAGTTGAACAAACTTACCATCAAGAACCGCTACCCACTACCGAGAATCGATGACTTATTTGATCAACTACAAGGCTCGTCTGTTTATTCAAAGATTGACTTACGTTCCGGGTATCATCAAATACGGGTGAAAGAAGATGATATTCCAAAGACTGCTTTCAGAACACGTTACGGTCATTACGAGTTTATGGTCATGCCGTTTGGTTTAACTAATGCACCAGCTGTGTTCATGGACCTTATGAACCGAGTGTGTGGACCATACCTTGACAAGTTTGTCATTGTTTTCATTGATGACATACTTATTTACTCAAAGAATGACCAAGAACACGGTGAACATTTGAGAAAGGTGTTAGAAGTATTGAGGAAGGAAGAATTGTACGCTAAGTTTTCAAAGTGTGCATTTTGGTTGGAAGAAGTTCAATTCCTCGGTCACATAGTGAACAAAGATGGTATTAAGGTGGATCCGGCAAAGATAGAAACTGTTGAAAAGTGGGAAACCCCGAAAATTCCGAAACACATACGCCAGTTTTTAGGACTAGCTGGTTACTATAGAAGGTTCATCCAAGACTTTTCCAAAATAGCAAAACCCTTGACTGCATTAACGCATAAAGGGAAGAAATTTGAATGGAATGATGAACAAGAGAAAGCGTTTCAGTTATTGAAGAAAAAGCTAACTACGGCACCTATATTGTCATTGCCTGAAGGGAATGATGATTTTGTGATTTATTGTGACGCATCAAAGCAAGGTCTCGGTTGTGTATTAATGCAACGAACGAAGGTGATTGCTTATGCGTCTAGACAATTGAAGATTCACGAACAAAATTATACGACGCATGATTTGGAATTAGGCGCGGTTGTTTTTGCATTAAAGACTTGGAGGCACTACTTATATGGGGTCAAAAGTATTATATATATCGACCACAAAAGTCTTCAACACATATTTAATCAGAAACAACTGAATATGAGGCAGCGTAGGTGGATTGAATTATTGAATGATTACGACTTTGAGATTCGTTACCACCCGGGGAAGGTAAATGTGGTAGCCGATGCCTTGAGCAGGAAGGACAGAGAACCCATTCGAGTAAAATCTATGAATATAATGATTCATAATAACCTTACTACTCAAATAAAGGAGGCGCAACAAGGAGTTTTAAAAGAGGGAAATTTAAAGGATGAAATACCCAAAGGATCGGAGAAACATCTTAATATTCGGGAAGACGGAACCCGGTATAGGGCTGAAAGGATTTGGGTACCAAAATTTGGAGATATGAGAGAAATGGTACTTAGAGAAGCTCATAAAACCAGATACTCAATACATCCTGGAACGGGGAAGATGTACAAGGATCTCAGGAAATATTTTTGGTGGCCGGGTATGAAAGCCGATGTTGCTAAATACGTAGGAGAATGTTTGACGTGTTCTAAGGTCAAAGCTGAGCATCAGAAACCATCAGGTCTACTTCAACAACCCGAAATCCCGGAATGGAAATGGGAAAACATTACCATGGATTTCATCACTAAATTGCCAAGGACTGCAAGTGGTTTTGATACTATTTGGGTAATAGTTGATCGTCTCACCAAATCAGCACATTTCCTGCCAATAAGAGAAGATAACAAGATGGAGAAGTTAGCACGACTGTATTTGAAGGAAGTCATCTCCAGACATGGAATACCAATCTCTATTATCTCTGATAGGGATGGCAGATTTATTTCAAGATTCTGGCAGACATTACAGCAAGCATTAGGAACTCGTCTAGACATGAGTACTGCCTATCATCCACAAACTGATGGGCAGAGCGAAAGGACGATACAAACGCTTGAAGACATGCTACGAGCATGTGTTATTGATTTCGGAAACAGTTGGGATCGACATCTACCATTAGTAGAATTTTCCTACAACAACAGCTACCATTCAAGCATTGAGATGGCGCCGTTTGAAGCACTTTATGGTAGAAAGTGCAGGTCTCCGATTTGTTGGAGTGAAGTGGGGGATAGACAGATTACGGGTCCGGAGATTATACAAGAAACTACCGAGAAGATCATCCAAATTGAACAACGGTTGAAAACCGCCCAAAGTCGACAAAAGAGCTACGCTGACATTAAAAGAAAAGATATAGAATTTGAAATTGGAGAGATGGTCATGCTTAAAGTTGCACCTTGGAAAGGCGTTGTTCGATTTGGTAAACGAGGGAAATTAAGTCCAAGGTATATTGGACCATTCAAGATTATTGATCGTGTCGGACCAGTAGCTTACCGACTTGAGTTACCTCAACAACTCGCGGCTGTACATAATACTTTCCACGTCTCGAATTTGAAGAAATGTTTTGCTAAAGAAGATCTCACTATTCCGTTAGATGAAATCCAAATCAACGAAAAACTCCAATTCATCGAAGAACCCGTCGAAATAATGGATCGTGAGGTTAAAAGACTTAAGCAAAACAAGATACCAATTGTTAAGGTTCGATGGAATGCTCGTAGAGGACCCGAGTTCACCTGGGAGCGTGAAGATCAGATGAAGAAGAAATACCCGCATCTATTTCCAGAAGATTCTTCAACACCTTCAACAACTTAAAATTTCGGGACGAATTTATTTAACGGGTAGGTACTGTAGTGACCCGAACTTTTCCATGTTTATATATATTAATTGAGATTGATATTTACATGATTAAATGTTTCCAACATGTTAAGCAATCAAACTTGTTAAGACTTGATTAATTGAAATATGTTTCATATAGACAATTGACCACCCAAGTTGACCGGCGATTCACGAACGTTAAAACTTGTAAAAACGACATGACGATATATATATGGATATACATATGGTTAACATGAGATTATGATAAGTAAGTATCTCCATAAGTATACTAACAATGAGTTATATACATATAAACAAGACTACTAACTTAAGGATTTCGAAACGAGACATATATGTAACGATTATCGTTGTAACGACATTTAAATGTATATATATCATATTAAGATATATTAATATATCATAATATCATGATAATATAATAATTTAACATCTCATTAGATATAATAAACAATGGGTTAACAACATTAATTGAGATCGTTAACTTAAAGGTTTCAAAACAACACTTACATGTAACGACTAACGATGACTTAACGACTCAGTTAAAATGTATATACATGTAGTGTATTTAGATGTATTAAAATACTTTTGGAAGACTTCAAGACATATATCAAAACAATCATACTTAACGAAAATGGTTACAGTTACTTTCCCATTCTTTTCTTTCATCAAGAATTCTAGTCGTATTCTTACCCGTATTATACACAGCTTCAAAACGTACTTACTATGAGTATATACCAATAGGAACTAGCATGGGATTCCACTCTTGATTATGTCATGTATGACTAATCAATTTTAACTTCTACCATGAGCTAGTCAACTAACTAGAACTCCTTTTAACCCCACTCACCACTCACCAATTACCACTCATCATTCACTCCATTTCACTTCCAATTCTTTTTCTAATTCTCTCTCAACACACACACTATTATGAACTTATTTTTCCAGTAGTTAATCATCATCTTCATCAAAAATCACTTCAAGAATCAAGCTATAATCATCATAGGAAGAACACTTCAAGAACACTTCAAAAATCCCTTCAAGTTTACTAATTTACTTCCAAGCTTTCTAATCCATTCCAAGTAATCATCTAAGATCAAGAAACCTTTGTTATATATAGTAGGTTATCTTTCTTATTCAAGGTAATATTCATGTTCAAACTTTGATTCAATTTCTATAACTATAAACTATCTTAATTCGAGTAAAAATCTTACTTGAACTTGTTTTTGTGTCATGATCCTACTTCAAGAACTTTCAAGCCATCCAAGATCCTTTGAAGCTAGATCATTTCTTGTCACTTCCAGTAGGTTTACCTACTAAACTTGAGGTAGTAATGATGTTCATAACATCATTCGATTCATATATATAAAACTATCTTATTCGAAGATTTAAACTCGTAATCACTAGAACATAGTTTAGTTAATTCTAAACTTGTTCGCAAACAAAAGTTAATCCTTCTAACTTGACTTTTAAAATTAACTACACACATGTTCTATATCTATATGATATGCTAACTTAATGATTTAAAACCTGGAAACACGAAAAACACCGTAAAACCGGATTTACGCCGTCGTAGTAACACCGCGGGCTGTTTTGGGTTAGTTAATTAAAAACTATGATAAACTTTGATTTAAAAGTTGTTATTCTGAGAAAATGATTTTTATTATGAAAATGAAACTATATCCAAAAATTATGGTTAAACTCAAAGTGGAAGTATGTTTTCTAAAATGGTCATCTAGACGTCGTTCTTTCGACTGAAATGACTACCTTTACAAAAACGACTTGTAACTTATTTTTATGACTATAAACCTATACTTTTATGTTTAGATTCATAAAATAGAGTTCAATATGAAACCATAGCAATTTGATTCACTCAAAACGGATTTAAAATGAAGAAGTTATGGGTAAAACAAGATTGGATAATTTTTCTCATTTTAGCTACGTGAAAATTGGTAACAAATCTATTCCAACCATAACTTAATCAACTTGTATTGTATATTATGTAATCTTGAGATACCATAGACACGTATACAATGTTTCGACCTATCATGTCGACACATCTATATATATTTCGGAACAACCATAGACACTCTATATGTGAATGTTGGAGTTAGCTATACAGGGTTGAGGTTGATTCCAAAATATATATAGTTTGAGTTGTGATCAATACTGAGATACGTATACACTGGGTCGTGGATTGATTCAAGATAATATTTATCAATTTATTTCTGTACATCTAACTGTGGACAACTAGTTGTAGGTTACTAACGAGGACAGCTGACTTAATAAACTTAAAACATCAAAATATATTAAAAGTGTTGTAAATATATTTTAAACATACTTTGATATATATGTATATATTGTTATAGGTTCGTGAATCAACCAGTGGCCAAGTCTTACTTCCCGACGAAGTAAAAATCTGTTAAAGTGAGTTATAGTCCCACTTTTAAAATCTAATATTTTTGGGATGAGAATACATGCAGGTTTTATAAATGATTTACAAAATAGACACAAGTACGTGAAACTACATTCTATGGTTGAATTATCGAAATCGAATATGCCCCTTTTTATTAAGTCTGGTAATCTAAGAATTAGGGAACAGACACCCTAATTGACGAGAATCCTAAAGATAGATCTATTGGGCCTAACATGAAATGTCCCGTTCTTATTGATTAAAAATGTTCCATATTAGTTGATTTTTGTTGCGAGGTTTTGACCTCTATATGAGACGTTTTTCAAAGACTGCATTCATTTTTAAAACAAACCATAACCTTTATTTCATAGATAAAGGTTTTAAAAAGCTTTACGTAGATTATCAAATAATGATAATCTAAAATATCCTGTTTACACATGACCATTACATAATGGTTTACAATACAAATATGTTACAACAAAAATATGTTACAACAAAATAAGTTTCTTGAATGCAGTTTTTACACAATATCATACAAGCATGGACTCCAAATCTCGTCCTTATTTAAGTATGCGACAGCGGAAGCTCTTAATAATCACCTGAGAATAAACATGCTTAAAACGTCAACAAAAATGTTGGTGAGTTATAGGTTTAACCTATATATATCAAATCGTAACAATAGACCACAAGATTTCATATTTCAATACACATCCCATACATAGAGATAAAAATCATTCATATGGTGAACACCTGGTAACTGACATTAACAAGATGCATATATAAGAATATCCCCATCATTCCGGGACACCCTTCAGATATGATATAAATTTCGAAGTACTAAAGCATCCGGTACTTTTGGATGGGGTTTGTTAGGCCCAATAGATCTATCTTTAGGATTCGCGTCAATTAGGGTGTCTGTTCCCTAATTCTTAGATTACCAGACTTAATAAAAAGGGGCATATTCGATTTCGATAATTCAACCATAGAATGTAGTTTCACGTACTTGTGTCTATTTTGTAAATCATTTATAAAACCTGCATGTATTCTCATCCCAAAATATTAGATTTTGAAAGTGGGACTATAACTCACTTTCACAGATTTTTACTTCGTCGAGAAGTAAGACTTGGCCACTGCTGATTCACGAACCTATAACAATATATACATATATTAAAGTATGTTCAAAATATATTTACAATACTTTTAATATATTTTGATGTTTTAAGTTTATTAAATCAGCTGTCCTCGTTAGTAACCTACAACTAGTTGTCCACAGTTAGATGTACAGAAATAAATTGATAAATATTATCTTGAATCAATCCACGACCCAGTGTATACGTATCTCAGTATTGATCACAACTCAAACTATATATATTTTGGAATCAACCTCAACCCTGTATAGCTAACTCCAACATTCACATATAGAGTGTCTATGGTTGTTCCGAAATATATATAGATGTGTCGACATGATAGGTCGAAACATTGTATACGTGTCTATGGTATCTCAAAATTACATAATATACAATACAAGTTGATTAAGTTATGGTTGGAATAGATTTGTTACCAATTTTCACGTAGCTAAAATGAGAAAAATTATCCAATCTTGTTTTACCCATAACTTCTTCATTTTAAATACGTTTTGAATGAATCAAATTGCTATGGTTTCATATTGAACTCTATTTTATGAATCTAAACAGAAAAAGTATAGGTTTATAGTCGTAAAAATAAGTTACAAGTCGTTTTTGTAAAGGTAGTCATTTCAGTCGAAAGAACGACGTCTAGATGACCATTTTAGAAAACATACTTCCACTTTGAGTTTAACCATAATTTTTGGATATAGTTTCATGTTCATAATAAAAATCATTTTCTCAGAATAACAAATTTTAAATCAAAGTTTATCATAGTTTTTAATTAACTAACCCAAAACAGCCCGCGGTGTTACTACGACGGCGTAAATCCGGTTTTACGGTGTTTTTCGTGTTTCCAGGTTTTAAATCATTAAGTTAGCATATCATATAGATATATAACATGTGTTTAGTTAATTTTAAAAGTCAAGTTAGAAGGATTAACTTTTATTTGCGAACAAGTTTAGAATTAACTAAACTATGTTCTAGTGATTACGAGTTTAAACCTTCGAATAAGATAGTTTTATATATATGAATCGAATGATGTTATGAACATCATTACTACCTCAAGTTTAGTAGGTAAATCTACTGGAAGTGACAAGAAATGATCTAGCTTCAAAGGATCTTGGATGGCTTGAAAGTTCTTGAAGTAGGATCATGACACAAAAGCAAGTTCAAGTAAGATTTTTACTCGAATTAAGATAGTTTATAGTTATAGAAATTGAATCAAAGTTTGAATATGAATATTACCTTGAATAAGAAAGATAACCTACTGTATATAACAAAGGTTTCTTGATCTTAGATGATTACTTGGAATGGATTAGAAAGCTTGGAAGTAAATTAGTAAACTTGAAGGGATTTTTGAAGTGTTCTTGAAGTGTTCTTCCTATGATGATTATAGCTTGATTCTTGAAGTGATTTTTGATGAAGATGATGATTAACTACTGGAAAAATACGTTCATAATAGTGTGTGTGTGTTGAGAGAGAATTAGAAAGAGAATTGGAAGTGAAATGGAGTGAATGATGAGTGGTAATTGGTGAGTGGTGAGTGGGGTTAAAAGGAGTTCTAGTTAGTTGACTAGCTCATGGTAGAAGTTAAAATTGATTAGTCATACATGACATAATCAAGAGTGGAATCCCATGCTAGTTCCTATTGGTATATACCCATAGTAAGTACGTTTTGAAGCTGTGTATAATACGGGTAAGAATACGACTAGAATTCTTGATGAAAGAAAAGAATGGGAAAGTAACTGTAACCATTTTCGTTAAGTATGAGTGTTTTGATATATGTCTTGAAGTCTTCCAAAAGTATTTTAATACATCTAAATACACTACATGTATATACATTTTAACTGAGTCGTTAAGTCATCGTTAGTCGTTACATGTAAGTGTTGTTTTGAAACCTTTAAGTTAACGATCTCAATTAATGTTGTTAACCCATTGTTTATTATATCTAATGAGATGTTAAATTATTATATTATCATGATATTATGATATATTAATATATCTTAATATGATATATATACATTTAAATGTCATTACAACTATAATCGTTACATATATGTCTCGTTTCGAAATCCTTAAGTTAGTAGTCTTGTTTATATGTATATAACTCATTGTTAATATACTTATGGAGATACTTACTTATCATAATCTCATGTTAACCATATGTATATCCATATATATATCGTCATGTCGTTTTTACAAGTTTTAACGTTCGTGAATCGCCGGTCAACTTGGGTGGTCAATTGTCTATATGAAACATATTTCAATTAATCAAGTCTTAACAAGTTTGATTGCTTAACATGTTGGAAACATTTAATCATGTAAATATCAATCTCAATTAATATATATAAACATGGAAAAGTTCGGGTCACTACATAACAAACCCCATCCAAAGTACCGGATGCTTTAGTACTTCGAAATTTATATCATATCCGAAGGGTGTCCCGGAATGATGGGGATATTCTTATATATATGCATCTTGTTAATGTCGGTTACCAGGTGTTCACCATATGAATGCTTTTTATCTCTATGTATGGGATGTGTATTGAAATATGAAATCTTGTGGTCTATTGTTACGATTTGATATATATAGGTTAAACCTATAACTCACCAACATTTTTGTTGACGTTTAAAGCATGTTTATTCTCAGGTGAATACTAAGAGCTTCCGCTGTTGCATACTAAAATAAGGACAAGATTTGGAGTCCATGTTGGTATGATATTGTGTAAAAACTGCATTCAAGAAACTGATTTCGATGTAACATATTTGTATTGTAAACCATTATGTATTGGTCGTGTGTAAACAGGATATTTTAGATTATCATTATTTGATAATCTACATAAAGCTTTTTAAACCTTTATTTATGAAATAAAGGTTATGGTTTGTTTTAAAAATGAATGCAGTCTTTGAAAAACGTCTCATATAGATGTCAAAACCTCGCAACGAAATCAATTAATATGGAACGTTTTTAATCAATAAGAACGGGACATTTCATCTTCTACTTGGTTCATTGATCGTTTATACAGACAAGATAGAAAGAAAAAAAAACGCAGCAACATGCAATTAAAATAGTGATGCCTTGTGGTGGTTTTTCGGTTGTAACAGAAAGGAGAGAAATTAAGAGAGAGAGAGATGAAGGTGGTGTTACGATCATGGTGATGGCTATTTGAAAGTGAGGGTGATGCCTCGGTTAAGGTAGTCTGATGGCAGTCCTTTGCTGTAATGTTAAAGGAAGTGAAAGTGTTTATGGTGTCCACGAAGAAGAAGGAAGAGAAAGAATAGTGGTAGTAGACTAACCGGTATAGCAGCTGCATGTAACGATATAGGTGGCTGTTTTCATGGTTGTAGCTTGTGGCAATTTTGTGGTATGTAAGATAGTGATTGAAGATTGATCAAGGTGGTGATTGTTTGTGTCTTTCGAACAGAAACAGTAAAAAGATAGCTGCAACAGCAATTTGTAGCAGTAAAGAATGGTGGCGGTTTTTGTGGTGATCTAATGGTTCTTCGGTTATAAGTAATTAAGAGAGGGAGAGAAAAAGTGGAGAAGTGGCGTACAGGGATATCGAGTGTGTTATATCCTTTCTGTTCTTGTTATCTGATTGAAGTGCAACAATAATTTCATAGAGTATAAGTGAAATAGAACGATTACTACATCAACGAGACTTGATCGAAATTGTTCTGTAGCAAGATTCTGTCGACAAGGATATTCGGTAGAAGTAGAAGACAGGAGGAAGAAAATGCAGAAAAATAAGAATCAGATAAAGACATAAACTGAATCGAATAATTTGCAGTACTTTGTGATCTTAGATATAGACATATTTATCAATCAAGCAGACAAATTACACAGATATAACAACGACATGAAACTGAATTACATATTTATCTCATATTTATTTGTATATACCATATTTTTATACTTGTATATATTTGTATATGTATTTATATATGAATCTGTATCTTGTAATTATATAGAAAATATATATATATATATATATATATATATATATATATATATATATATATATATATATATATATATATATATATTTGTATTTTAAATATGTAATGAATCATAATTATAACATTATTTATATAAATTTTAACATCTAATATTAATAATAATACTATTAATAACAATAATTTATAAGAGTAATAATATTGATATCAATAATAAGTTTAATAATAATAATGATGATAATTCTATTATTAATGATACTAGTAAAATTAGTTATAATAATATTGATATTATTAATGATAGTAATAATATCAATAAATATAGTATAATGACTTATACATATCTAGTTCTTATATATACATTTATATCTCATATCAGAATTAATAATATCAATAATACAAGTATTAATATCAATATTAACATTTAGCAATAATAATGAAAGTAATAATAATAATATTTATATATCATTTATATTTTAACTTGTAATTAAAAATAATATATTAACTTTACACTATATTATATAATATCATTTATTAAATATTATATATCACCATATATTAATAATTATTAATAGAAATCATATATAGACCTGTAATAATATATATGTATCATAGTAATTTATTTATTCTATTTATTGTTTTACACATTTAATCACTAATGATTAAAGCATACTATATTAATTCGAAATAGTATATATGCACTTGTATTTATATATATATATATATATATATATATATATATATATATATATATATATATATATATATATATATATATATACATTTTTATTTACACACATTTGCTCGTGAATCCTCGGGAATGGTCAAAAGGGCAAATGTATTCATGTAACTGTTCCAAAGTTTTCGAGACTTAACATTACAAACTTTGCTTATCGTGTCGAAATCAAATAAGAATTAAGTTTAAATTTGGTCAGAAATTTCCGGGTCGTCACATCATAGACCACAAATAATAATAAAACCCTTTTGAGTTATTTTAAGGCTAAATGGATGTGTGCAACTTCCATAGATTCATCAATGATGATATATATAGACCAACTACCCTTTTGTAAATTTGTGTTGTGTCAATTTCAACAAAAACTCACGGGCATAAAATTATTTTAATAATCTTTTTGATTGTGTTGCGTTTTTAAATCTTGCAGCCAAAAACTCCAATTTACATCCATGAGATCTTTTACAATCTTTTAAGATATCAAATCTTATAATTTAATATTTTAAATCACAATTGTCCAAAAAATATATTACACCATGTGATCTTTTACAATCTTTTAAGATAATAAAGAAACAAGGAAAATATTTTTTTTTACTTAGCCAACAAGTACACTCGTTAAATATATATTAACTAAATTAAAATATATTTAATAAATAGAACTCTTATTATTTAATTTAATTAAATCATATTTAATTAAAATTTAATTTAATTAAATCATATTTAATTAAATTATGTTTTCTCAAACTATAGGTTATAATTATATATCAACAATATATAATAACTGGTGTCTAAATGCTAAAGTGTGTGACCTCATAGGCCTGTATACAAGCGGTAGTATAGATTTATGTTATGACGTGCACACTAATTCTAACAACGATGGATACGGCTGCAAAATGGCGTTTCTTGATGCCAAATCGGAAAGTAACGGGGTCACTTGGACCCGATGGTCTCATAAAGAGTATATTTTATTTTAATATAATAATAAAAATAAATAATGATTGTTGGTAGTTTGTAGTAGAATTTATTCTCTTTATTGTGAGATGATTTCTTTAAAAGAAACAAGTTAAATTTAAAATGATATAAGTTTAAGGTTTGTATCAAAAATATTAGTCGTGTATCACAAATTTTTTGTAGAAACAAGAGTTGCATCGAGGTCTCTAATGATAATTCCAACTTAAGACGGGTGATACAGCAGCATTACATAATCTTGAAATGGATTACAGCAAGTTAAAACGGATGATACAGCAGCATTATACACTGATATTATACTAAAAGAAAGAAAGCATACGCAGTCTTTAATGCATTACATAACAATGTTATATGATCGATTAATCACGATACCAATAATCCAATATGGAGCTTATGAACGAATCATCATCTCACAACTTTGACTTCAATTCAGTTTTCCCAGACTCAGTTGCCATTCGTTCTCGAATTCTTTTCTGGGCTTTAAAAAGAACCCCATGAACTTCATCAAAATAAGGTGCAGTCGCTTTCTTTGTATCTTCAATCCACTGAACAACTTTCTTGTAAGGGCTTAATATCCGATCACGATCTTTCTCACTCAAGAACTGGTGATCACATTAAAGTTTGTGTTTTGATATGCAGATATGATGAAAAACATACATATAAACTATAACACGTTGATCTAAATTAGATTTTTACCTCAAGTTGCATAACTTCGCATACTAAACTGATATCCGCTATTGATGGTTGAGAGCTTCCAACCAAAAACCGCCCGTCTTTTAACCAAACAGTTTCTAACTTCGACAAAGATTTCATAAGTATCTTCTCACCTTCGATCGCTGCTTCGGGTTTTGAAGGTAAACCGTTTAATGGTCCCAAAACAGAGTTGAAAACAAGTCCAACTGCAAGCAAAAAGTATATCAAAAACCTAACATATGATAAAACCATTCACAAACGCTATTAACAACAATAAGAAACATAAGATATTATAACATTACCTGTACCGCGACGTAAATTTGAATGATGCCAGTCTAAAACCGAGTGGATCTTAGATCTTTTAAATAGATCACTGGGATACCTATTAGTTCCATAATAAGTTAAATTATGTTACAACAAAAACGGTTTTTTTAGGTTTTGTGTTTGTTATTGTAGAAGAACATGAAAACCGACTTACCAGTGACTAGCGACTCCTGGAAATGCACAAGATATGTATATAAGAATCGCATGACTGCAAATCACGTATGTTCACATCATGAAAATTAAATAGCATTAACGTAAACAGTAAACGCAAACCTCGTTAAACATGCTTAGTTCATTATATACAACTAAATGACACCATGCGATAAGGAAAAATAAGATAATGAGAACCTCTCAAAGAGCTTAAATCGTCCATCAACTATTGCAGGAACTTTATACATCGGATTTATAGCTGCATAAAACAAGATTACATAAAACATTAAGAAAGTTATCAGTAGTTGATAGTTAAATATCATACTTTTTTTTCACTCTTAGCTTAAAATATTTCAACCTGCACGATTCGATATAAAAGAGTAGTAAACAAACCTTTATATTCAGGAGTGTATTGTTTGTTTTTCAAAATATCTATCCGAATTTCCTCGAAATCTATCCCATTGATCCTTCAAACAAAATTCAAGAATGTTATAAAAACACATCTTATAAACTTAAACTAGACATCAGCTAAAAATCAAAATAATAAAGAGAATTAAATAAATAAATAAATCAAAAAAGTAAGATAAATAAACAAATTAATCAAAGTATAACACTAATTGAACTAATAAATAGCCAAAAATCAATAATCAATTAAACAATAAACTCAATTCAAAATTCCCCACAAACCAACATATATGCAAATAAATTACAGTACAAAATTACAAAAATGATTGAAACTGATGAATGAATCACAAAACATAAATGATTCGAAAGCAGTGCTGAATAAAAACATAACTCAATTGCACAAAATTAATTGGCGATGAAGTCCTAATGACAGAAACCCTATAACATAATAGTTGAACAAATTTGATTTACTAAATAATTTAACCAAAATAAAAATAACAAGAGAGAAGAAAAACAGATTTACTTGCAAAAGAGGAGAACAGCACGGGATGGTTGGGACATTCGATCAGCATATACTTTCAGCGCCATATTTTCTGGAATTTGGAGCAAAGTTTTTTGATTTTTAGATGAAGCTTTAATTTTGATCCACCCACACAACAATAAAAAGGTCAACCGTACTGCAGTTTATGACTCTTTTATTATTTTATCTTTTTCCAACTTTCCAATGAGGCAATGAGTTGCCAAATTTTCCATTTCCATTTACATTTATATTTACAATAAATATATCAGCGGACATGAATGAATAAAAGCAATACTAACATGATGAAGTCATCAATTTTTTTTATTTTTTTTTTTTGCTTTTCCATCCAAAATTTTGGGCCCAAATGGGCCTATAACCTCGTCCTAGTTTCATATTAATCGTGATCGTGACATGATAATTAAATTAAATAAAATTAGAATATACTGTTATTGTCACCTATATACTAAAACACATGAGCATTTTAGTCGTTTTGACCATCCCACTCTTCTCAAACGACACTCCACCAAAATTACAAAACTCGCTCCCAAACAATGTTACATATGTCAACTTTTCAGGAACAAATGAGAATATTAGTGGGATTGACCATCTCATTATTCTCAAACGACACTCCAACAAAGTTACAAAACTCACCCCCAAACAACATTACATGTGTCAATTTTTCATAGGTAAAAAATGTAAATATATTATTTTATATATAAACTTAAACAAACTCCACCCAAATTTTTAACAGGTCGTATCTTCCTGTTCGCCGCGAGTTAAATTTCTTCGACGCTACCGTTCAACTCAAAATAATTTCACGATCACAACGCAACTAACTACACGCAAAACGAACTTTTTTTTAAAAAACATTAAATATTTCGAGCTATCTTTCATACATATACATACACGTATAATAAACGACTAAAACTAACCACATCATATCGATGATTATGTCCACCTTTTTTAGGCGATTTTTCCCGGCGTTAAAAACGTGCAGGTCATTAGGTATAGTCAAGGTTGTAAAACTCGCGACTCGAGGAGAACTCGGCAGGAGGTTTTTGAGGAGTACTCGGGGAGAACTCGGAGGAGAACTCGGGTGTTGACTAACGTTGACTTCTAATATAAATATATATTTTCTAATATATATATATATATGTGTGTGTGTGTGTGTGTGTGTGTGTGTATAAATATCAAGTTTGTTTAAGTTATTTTAGTTTTGTTAAACTTTGGGGAATATTATTGCCATTTCATAAAAGTAAAAGAATAAATATATAAAGTGAAAGTGAATATATGTATGTATACAGCTGTTTAATAAATTCTGTCAAATAATATAGAGCAATGCTATAATAAGTTATACCTTTTCTCTCTCTATCTGTAACGACCCGACTTTTTCGACTTGTTTTTGTGCCTTATGATTTTTGCGAAACTGCGTATTTGTGCGTACTGTGCTACTTTATACTCTGGAATCTTTATACACATGGCCTACTTTCATTTATGTGTTAAAACGTGCCTTTAAGTACGTAGGATGCTTAACTTGATCACCGGAAGCCTTTATGACCGTTAGTGTCACTTGACGTTACGAACAAACTGTGTACTGCGTACACGTTTAACTTTTGTCGTAATCGGAATATTATGACTACGAAATCTTAATTATTATTTCATAATAATAATTACTTGGGGTTTTGGATGCTTAATTACGCGTAGTAATTTACTTATGCTTACTAATTAGTCTTGTTGGACTTTCTACCTTGTTGGGACTTAGCCCACCCTACACTAGTTAGTGGACTTCGTCCTAGTTTCATATTAATCGTGATCGTGACGTGATAATTAAATTAAATAAAATTAGAATATACTGTTATTGTCACCTATATACTAAAACACATGAGCATTTTAGTTGTTTTGACCATCCCACTCTTCTCAAACGACACTCCACCAACATTACAAAACTCGCTCCCAAACAATGTTACATATGTCAACTTTTCAGGAACAAATGAGAATATTAGTGGTATTGACCATCTCATTCTTCTCAAACGACACTCCAACAAAGTTACAAAACTCACCCCCAAACAACGTTACGTGTGTCAATTTTTCATAGGTAAAAAATGTAAAAATATTATTTTATATATAAACTTAAACAAACTCCACCCAAATTTTTAACGGGTAGTATCTTCCTGCTCGCCGCGAGTTAAATTTCTTCGACGCTGCCGTTCAACTCAAAATAATTTCACGATCACAACGCAACTAACTACACGCAAAACGAACTTTTTTTTAAAAAAAAACATTAAATATTTCGAACTATCTTTCATACATATACAGACACGTATAATAAACGACTAAAACTAACCACATCATATCGATGGTTACGTCCCCCTTTTTTACGCGATTTTTCCCGGCGTTAAAAACGTGCAGGTCATTAGGTATAGTCAAGGTTGTAAAACTCGCGACTCGAGGAGAACTCGGCAGGAGGTTTTTGAGGAGTACTCGGGGAGAACTCGGAGGAGAACTCGGGTGTTGACTAACGTTGACTTTTAATATAAATATATATTTTCTAATATATATATATATATATATATATATATATATATATATATATATATGTGTGTGTGTGTGTGTGTGTGTGTGTGTGTGTGTATAAATATCAAGTTTGTTTAAGTTATTTTAGTTTTGTTAAACTTTGGGGACTATTATTGCCATTTCATAAAAGTAAAAGAATAAATATATAAAGTGAAAGTGAATATATATATGTATACAGCTGTTTAATAAATTCTGTCAAATAATATGGAGCAATGCTATAATAAGTTATACCTTTTCTCTCTCTATCTGTAACGACCCGAATTTTTCGACTTGTTTTTGTGCCTTGTGATTTTTGCAAAACTGCGTATTTGTGCGTACTGTGCTACTTTATACTATGGAATCTTTATACACATGGCCTACTTTCATTTATGTGTTAAAACGTGCCTTTAAGTACGTAGGATGCTTAACTTGATCACCGGAAGCCTTTATGACCGTTAGTGTCACTTGACGTTACGAACAAACTGCGTGCACGTTTAACTTTTGTCGTAATCGGAATATTATGACTACGAAATCTTAATTATTATTTCATAATAATAATTACTTGGGGTTTTGGATGCTTAATTACGCGTAGTAATTTACTTATGCTTACTAGTTAGTCTTGTTGGACTTTCTACCTTGTTGGGACTTAGCCCACCCTACACTAGTTAGTGGACTATTTAATTAGCTCAATTATTAATAGCTAGTGACCCATTAATATGTAAGACAAATGCCCATTTATTAGAGGGAACATGCTAGCATTTTTGTCAAGTATTATCCTTAATGTTGCATGAGATCCTAACATAAGCACCAATTTTAGACAACCATTAACCAAAAAGCAAAAGTGTGTCCCCCTTGTCCCCCTCCCATTCAAACGGCCATCACCACCACCCCCACCCTCATTCACCTATAAATACAAGCCTTATTCCATCCATTTTGCGCTTGCTCTCATTTACATTTCACACACACTTACTCTCTTATTTCCTCTCTAGTCTTTCTCACTCTAAAACTTGTAAGTTTTTGAATTTCTTCTTCTTCTTCTCTTATCATTTTCGAATTCATCATCATCATTAAAGGGTCTAGCTTTTTAGCTTTGATCTTGATTACATCTTGTAGATTCAAACTTGGATTTGAATCCTTCAAGAACATGGAAGATTCAAGCTTTCTATCTTTGAATATTCACCTACTTTGTAGATCTATATCTTTTAACTTTAATCTTGTTATTTTGTTATAAAGATTCAAACTTGTGTTTGTAATCTTCATGTAACTTAAAGATCCAAGCTTTATGCTTCAAGATCTTCAAGAACAACCAAGATGCAAGCTTTCTAGCTTGAATCTTCATATCTTTTGATGGATCTAAGTTTTCTAACTTATGATCTCATTACTTTGTTATAAAGATCAAAACTTGTGTTTATGATCTTCATGCAACTTAAAGATCCAAGCTTTATGCTTCAAGATCTTCAAGAACACCAAAGGTTCAAGCTTTCTAGCTTTGTAATCTTATAACTTGTGTGAAAAGGATCCAAGCTCTTTAGCTTAGGGTTCCATCACTTCATTTGACTTAGATTATGTTCATACTTGTTTGATTGAGGTAAAGTTTGTAGCTTTAGTTGAAAATGTAACTTGTAATTTTGTTAAGACTAAGGATATGATGTAACCTTGGTTCATCATCCATCTAAGACTCTTAAATGAGTTGTGTTCTTACTTGATCTTAACATATTGTGTGTTGATGGTAGAATCTTGGTCAAGGTGATGCTAACCCATCAACGAGTTGTACACTTGAAGCTACAAGCATCAAGGATGAGAACCGTGATGAGCATCAAGCACTAAGAACCCCACCGGAGCACCTTGATTACTGTTTTCGGGATCTTATCAAACCACCTGGGCTACTAGAATGTTGATTTTCAGTTATTTCGGTTCGATTAGATGATTTTCCATTTATACCTCGTCTTAATCCGAGTTACGGTTTAGGATTTATGGCCTTCCGAAAGTCACTACACCCTATTAACGTTGTGCTGAAATTTCTAACCTACTCGCACTTAAACCATCATCACGGTCAAACAAAGACGAGTTTGGTTCTGGAAATTGGTCAGAAACTAGAAGACTCTCATACGGAGCCATGGCCACTGATTACGCGTCTTTTTGATTTACATAGAGGCCGTAGCAGCTGATCAAAGTCAGCCTATTATTTTGACCTCTATACTTGTTAAACTTACTTAACTTTTACGATGATGAATGATGATGATGATGACACTTAAACTTATTTTATGCACTATTAGAACTTATGAGGATAACATACTGACCTAGTAACCTTTGACTTAGGTTGACGACCTTTCAGACCGACTTACTACTTGCATACTTTCATTATCGACTTTACCGCTCTTATCACTGTGAGTTATAGCATCCCTTTTTACTTTAACTATTTTGGGACTGAGAATACATGCGCTTTTTACGTTTTACTTACTAGGCACGAGTACTTAAACTTTATATATGTGTGGGTTATACAACGGTATAAACTTTCCCCTTAGCTCGGTAACGTTTAGTCATTGGTTTTTGAACCGGTTAACGCGAATCTTAGATATGGATCCATAGGGTTTGACATCCCCACTCGGGCTAGTCGCACTAGCATTTAATGGGTGTTTAATACTTCGTAAACATACGCACTCGCCAAGTGTACTTTTAGGGGGTTATAAATGTTAAGTTAGTTACCAAGTGCCCACGGTTAAGCATATACTTTTCATACTGTTTTGAAACACTGAAATCTCGTGGCCTACCTTACATTACTGTTACAACTTAAACTATAGCTCACCAAAATTATTGTTGACGTTTTTAAGCATGTTTTCTCAGGTGCTTAGAGGTTTGTTGCTTCTGCTGTTTAGACTTGCTGTCTTGGTGTTTAAACTTGCTGTTAAGGACCTGTTGTGCTAGAATTCCGATGCATTACTTAGAGATGTCTCAATCATGGAACTTTTCTTTTGCATTCGCAATTTATGTTATTTTCAAATAATGACTTTGTAACGACCTTTGTGTCACGTTATCTTTTGTAAACGCTATCTTTTTATGAATGCAAAACTGGTTTTCAAACAACATATAGTGTTTGACCTTGTAATGATTCTGTTGTTGATGATCCGTACACGATGATTTTGTACGGGGCGTCACACTATCTTATCATCTCAACTTAAAACCCTTTACAAAAACTCACTGCCGCCACATGTATCTACTCCGGCCACCTGCTTTTGCGGTAACCATGCATACTTTGTGACATGTTTTACCTTGTTTTCTTCCCCTCCCGTCTTCTTTTTCTATTTCATGTCGGTTCCGGCTGTGACGATCCGGAAATTTCCGACCAAATTTAAACTTAATCTTTATATGATTTTGATACGATAAACAAAGTATGTAATGCTGAGTTCAGAAAATATTGGAACGATGTTTATATATTCAATTGACCTTCGACCATTCCCGACGATTCACGAACAATTAATTGTAAATAGATATTTGTGTATGTATATTTAAATAATAATTTGAAATATAATTTGAAGTATTATATGTTGTTGTTATTAAAAGTTAATAAAATAAAAATAGAATATTATAATAATTATTATTTAAAATGTATCTCTATATATAAATAATGTATATTAAAAATAAATATTAAATGATTGAAATACTTGTTTGATGTTTCGATTGATATTAAGCAGGTTAAATTCAAACCTATATGATTTTAAAATAAACGGTGATTCGAAAATGAGTTCTATAAATTTTAGGCTTACTAAAAATGTATTTAGGATCTAGTTATTAAATTTTAACACTTTTTATATTTCACTGATAAATGAGAGAGACAGTTGATATAATTTTTATTTGACAAATTAAGGATCGAATTTTATACCATAATGACCAAAATAAATAAAGATACTTAAATTAAAATTTTGAGATTTTTCTGAAGACTTTTATCCGCCACTAAATTTATCAACGGGGCACGATATAACAATCCGTGAAAACTGTCGGTAGGAAATGAACAAACTTATTTCACGTGATGCATGTAATGTGTCCTTCTATTATCAATTGCATTCACTTAATTATATAATAATTATTATAATATTAATATTAATTACTTTATTAAAACTGCTTCCTTTTGAATCCACTTAATCTGCAACTTTATATACATACATGCCTAGGATGTACATATACTTACACCACACCCAGACAACTCTCTCCTCTATCTTTCACAACCATCGACCACTCTAACAATCTTTTAGAACTCGTTTCATTTGTTTTGGTTAGACCCAACATCCATTAAATTACGCAATTTCTCGATAAAAACCACAACGAAACACAAACCGAACCCTCATCACCATCATCTATAAAATACAACTCTGAATCAATCACCACCTTTCTCCAACATAAACCCGCCACTACCACTTCTCACCATCACCATGATCTTCTATGCATTCTAACAGTCGATCACCACCGGAACAACCTCCAAACATGATAGTAAACCATCAAGAATCGACACCCTATTAATTCCGTTTATATCTTGAAACCTCCATCGCCTAATAGGGTCGCCACCACCGCCACCCTAAATCTCCACTCTCGCCGGGAACAACCCCAAACAACCAAAAACAACGAACCCTCTCTTCACTCCCTCATCTCTCTCTCTCTCTCTGTCCGAACCCATATAATCGGCAACCACCTCGGTCACTCCATCACCACATTGCACCACCTTGTAACACCACATGATCACCGACACCATGATAATTACAACTGCTGCAACCAGTCACTTGTTACGGTTTGAATGACTCGATGGTTCCAAGCTCGCTACTACTGTAATAGTGTCATTTCTTGTTGCTGCTGTCAACGCATACCAACACCCCCACAAAACTATTATTTTTTTTCGGTTAAAGAAAGATGATGCTCGTTGATATTGATAATGAAGATGACGATTAAAAATGAAAGTGATGATGAAGAAGATAAAGGCGACGAATAATGATGATATATTTTTAATGATGATGTTTAGGAGAAATAATAACGGGAATGATGATGTTAATGAATTTGTGAAGATGAAGAAAACAGAAAACATGTTAAAATAAATTAAAAGCTGAATCATAATCAGAAAAATAGAGTGGTGCAAATGGTTGGGTGTTTGTGTGGTGAAAGAGTGGTCAGAGGTTCAATCCCAACCTAGTACGATTTTTTTCTTCTTTAAACTCAGCTACTTGGACCGTTAATGTTGTATTGGACCGAGAGTTAACTTCCTGTTGGGCCGTGAGCCATTCCCTATTTTAATTTCCTTGGGCCGTGATCACAAATCCATTAAAAGATGCTGTTGGACTCCTTTCAAACTTAATACAGTTTGGGCTTTGTGAATTTAATAGGCTTTTAGAATTGGGCCGCTAGAAATGAGATATATAGCTGGGTTATGGGTTAACTAGAGGACGCGGGTTCGAGTCTCGTCTGGGGCATTTTTTTTTAGAAAAAGTTTGGAGAGGGTATACACTTTTATTTTAATTCTATCATTATTATTATTATTATTATTATTATTATTATTATTATTGTTATTGTTATTATTATTATTATTATTATTATTATTATTATTATTATTATTATTATTATTATTATTATTATTATTGTTGTTGTTGTTGTTGTTGTTGTTGTTAGTATTACTAACTATTGTTGTTATATGATTAATGTTATTATCATAAATAAGCATATCATTAATAAGTATTAGCATTAGGTATTATAAGTATTATTAAAATAAATATTATTAGTATTAATATCATTATTATTATCATTATTAGAAAAATTATTTTTTTAGTTATTATAGTTATTATTAACAATTATTATCGTTATTATTTTGTTTACAAAAATTATCATTTTTGCTATCATTAAAACTATATTATTATTATTATTATTAACACTTTTATTAATAGTAATATTATCATTATTAATACTATTATTATTATTATTATTATCAGTATTGTTATTATTAATATTACCATTATAATTAAATACAACTTTTATTTATCATTATTAATATATTAACAAACAAATGATATATATATATATATATATATATATATATATATATATATATATATATATATATATATATATATATATATAATACATATAACATAACAAAATTAATATCTTTATCTATTTAAAATATATAAAATGAGTACATGGAACATATAAGGTATTAATATGATAATGATATAACTAATAAATTTGTTCGATTACAATTATATGTGTTAATATATATATATATATATATATATATATATATATATATATATATATATATATATATATATATATATATATATATATAAATGATATAGGTTCGTGAATCCGAGGCCAACCCTGCATTGTTCAGTATCGTCGTATGAATATTTTTACTACAAAATATTGTAGTGTAAGTTTTATTTGCTCCCTTTTTAAATGCTTTTGCAATATATATATTTGGGACTGAGAATACATGCGCTGCTTTTATAAATGTTTTACGAAATAGACACAAGTAATTGAAAACTACATTCTATGGCTGGATTATTAAACCGAATATGCCCCTTTTTAGTCTGGTAATCTAAGAATTAGGGAAAAGACACCCTAATTGACGTGAATCCTAAAGATAGATCTATTGGGCCCAACAAGCCCCATCCAAAGTACCGGATGCTTTAGTACTTCGAATTTATCATGTCCGAAGGGAGTCCTGGAATGATGGGGATATTCTATATGCATTTTGTTAAGGTCGGTTACCAGGTGTTCACCATATGAATGATTTTTGTCTCTATGCATGGGACGTATATTTATGAGAAATGAAAATGAAATTCTTGTGGTCTATTAAAATGATGGAAATGATTGTTTATGATAAACTAATGAACTCACCAACCTTTTGGTTGACACTTTATAGCATGTTTATTCTCAGGTATGAAAGAAATCTTCCGCTGTGCATTTGCTCATTTTAGAGATATTACTTGGAGTCGTTCATGACATATTTCAAAAGACGTTGCATTCGAGTCGTTGAGTTCATCAAGATTATTATTAAGTCAATTATAGTTGGATATATTAAGAAATGGTATGCATGCCGTCAACTTTCAATGTAATGAAAGTTTGTCTTTAAAAAAAAACGAATGCAATGTTTGTAAAATGTATCATATAGAGGTCAAGTACCTCGCGATGTAACCAATTGTAATGTATTCGTCCAGATGGATTAGGACGGGTCGTTATACCGGCGATATCTCAGTAACTGATCGGAGTTGACCGGCATTCCGAGTTTTTGGCCGAGTTGACCATCGAGTACTCGGTGAGCTCCTGAAAACGAGAAATCGCTGATAAATCGCCGAGTTAATCCGAGTTTTGCAACACTGGGTATAGTAGGTACTACCCACGTGTATCCCAACACACCCGCAACAAATGCGTTTTTAATTCTATAAATACATATTGCTACGTTAAATATGAGTATGCAACCTGAAAGGCCCCGCCGCATCGCGCTGGCCGATTTGGAACTAGTTTAAAGACAACAGAAACACTCGATATGATTTTTTAAACAAATATTTACATAATATTCCCTCCAAAATCAGAGGAATATTTGATATCGCTACGTCAAAGCCTCTTTAGTATTAACATATTATTTTATTATCAGTATCATTATTAATTGTTTAACGAGTATAATGTTACCTGCACATTGGCTCGTCAAAATGATTATCTTATACAAAACTACGGAATATATGTTTTCTGTAAAAATATTTTATCTGTATTGTGCTTAACAAAATTTAAAAAACTCCGAAAACCTACAAGATATGCATTATCTAATTTTATATAATTTATCCAATCAAACCCAAATAACTTAGCTAATAACCCGTATGGTATTTAACAAGATAAAATAAAATAAAAAACAGTTAAACCAATGAAATACGCAAAATTTAATTTTCTGTAATTTAACCAATCAAGCCCAATACTTTTAGTAGTTTAAAATGTTTGCACGAAATTAACTAGATATTGATAGATGAACTAAAATTAAATGGATATGGATGTGGATGAACGAAACTACATGAATATGAATATGACATCAACCAATTGAGTCTTTAATTAGGGTTGATCTCCTCAACGCATTCGTTGTTCAATCATCTGCTGTTGCTGATGGTCTTTTTATCGTCATATCTGATCCATCTGTCATTACTACTAAGTCATGCTACATAATAGACAAGTTTAAGTCATAATTAAACCTTTAATTATATTTGTTAGTATCGAACTTCGTAATACTTGAAATATATATTGGTCATAACTTTATTGTTATAAAGATGAATTAATATAATTGTTTTTTAATTTCATATCATTTTGTATTATGTATATGTATGTATATGCATAAAAACATATTAGTAGTACACTAGTAAGCAATTTAATGAAGATCCTTTCAGTAAACATTCGAGGGTTCAAACAGGACGGAAAAGCGGATTGGTTCAAACGTATGATTTCCACCTCTAATCCTATTGTAGCTACTGTACAGGAAACTAAACACAATAAGATCAAAGATTCTTGGGTCGAATATATATGGGGGGAATAGAATGTGGAATATGTAGCCAAACAAGCTGTGGGCAGATCTGGTGGTCTAATTCTGATGTGGGATTGCAACGTCTTCAACGTAAATCAAGCGGTCGAAGGTGAATTTTTTAATGCGATTAAAGGTAAGCTTTCCAACTTTGATTCTGAAATTGCAATTATTAATGTGTACGGACCGCATAATTATGAAAAAAAGAAAAGGTTTTGGTCGTGTCTGGATAATCTGATGAATGTTGATAATATAGCTTGGGTGATTTGTGGTGACTTTAATGAGGTACGGGATGAATCCGAAAGAGAAAATACTAATTACATTGCGAAAAGAGCTTCAATGTTCAACGAACTCATAAACAGTAATGGCCTCATTGAAATCCCGCTTCTTGGTCGAAAATTTACACGCATAAGTGACGATGGCATTCAATTCAGTAAATTAGACTGCTTTCTAGTGTCCGACAAATTTATGCAGATGTGGAATGATCTTTCTGTTATCGCTCTCGACTAGAAAACTTTCTGACCACACACCGTTACTACTTAGGAATGGACAGGTCGATTTTGGTCCCAAACCTATAAGGATTTTCGATGAATGGCTCGAGGTTGATGGGGTTGATGAGATCATTAAAGTTTCCTGGAACTGAAAGGACCCTTTCATACCGATTATAAATGATTCACAATAGTGGATTTCATTGTGAGGTACTTGACCTCTATATGATACATTTTACAAACATTGCATTCGTTTTTAAAAGACAATCTTTCTTTACATCGAAAGTTGACGGCATGCATACCATTTCATAATATATCCAACTATAATTGACTTAATAATAATCTTGATGAACTCAACGACTCAAATGCAACGTCTTTTGAAATATGTCATGGATGACTCCAAGTAATATCTTAAATGAGCAAATGCACAGCAAAAGATTTCTTTCATACCTGAGAATAAACATGCTTTAAAGTGTCAACCAAAAGGTTGGTGAGTTCATTAGTTTATCAACAATATTCATTTCCATCATTTTTAATAGACCACAAGATTTCATAATTTCATTTCTCATAAACATCATGCATGCATATAGCCATCTGCATAAAAATCATTCATATGGATTGAACACCTGGTCACCGACATTAACCATAATGCATAGAATATCCCCACAGACATCGACGTCTGTATAATAATAATCTCGAAGTACTAAAGCCATCCATAGACATGAATGGGGGTTGTTAGGCCCAATAGATCTATCTTTAGGATTCACGTCAATTAGGGGCCATTTCCCTAATTCTTAGGTTACTAGACTTGAAGGGCGATATTCGATTTCGATAATCCAACCATATAATGTAGTTTCAAATACTTGTGTCTATTTCGTCAAACATTTATAAAAGCGCATGTATTCTCAGTCTCAAAGATATATATTGCAAAAGCATTTAAAAAGGGAGCAAATGAAACTCACTATACTGTATTTTGTAGTAAAAATACATATGACTGCATTGAACAAGTGAAAGGTTGGCCTCGGATTCACGAACCTATATCATTTATATATATATATATATATATATATATATATATATATATATATATATATATATAAATTAACACATATAATGGTAATCGAACGAATTCATATATTATATCTTAAATTATATGTCCTATATACATACTTTGTATTAATATTTATATAGCTTTATTAATATTAAAAATCCATAATTTGTTATATTAAATAGTAAGTTAGATATATTTATATTATTCATTTTAAACAACTAATTAGTATTTACTATTACTATAGTGAGTTTACTTCTATAAATATTTATTAAAATATTTTGATATTATATAATAATGTTAGTAAAAATGATAATACTTGTAATAATAAAAATAATGATATATGTTAATAATGATAATGATAATGATAATAATAAAAATATTGTTAATACTAATAATAATAATAATAATAATAATGACACTAATAATTATAAAATGACACATAATATTTGTATTAGAAATAATAATAATAATAATAATAATAATAATAATAATAATAATAATAATAATAATAATAATAGTTGTAACACTAATAATATTAATAATAATAATAATATCAATAATAACAATAAGATTGTAGGAATGCTACCTCAGTGTAACAAGTTTTAAAAATATAAACGTCCCTGCACGGGCTTAAACCTGTGACCTCTCGAACACACAAACACCCATATACCATTCGCCATCTGTTGCTTTCTGGATTAATTCCCAGATTAAATTTATTTAACCCATAAATTGGTCTAACTTCTTCTTCTTAACTAACAGCCATCATCATCAATTCGTTTCCCATATATAAATTTGGTACTGGCCCAACACATAAACTGAAATCAAATGGCCCAAGAATTTAATTACTTAAGCCCAACTAGAAATTCCAAAGGAAAATATAACTCGGCCCAAATTAGTAAGAAGAAGTTTGGTTTCGTATTATCTTAAACAGAAAAGAATTGAACAAGAGATTTAGTTGGGGGTGGGGTCATCTGTATCATTATCATCAAACATTATCAAATTCATTCGTACAGTAATACATCACCATCTCCACAAAAGCAAAAAGTGTACACCATCTTTTCTTCATCATCTTTATTGTTCCTCGTTAATTATAGTGGCGCGCAGAAACATTTATATAACAGCAGCAACAGTTGATTTTGTGATGTTTCACTGCAACAAAACCCAACGGTAATACTATGGTTTCTGTCCTGTGTTCGATTAAAACATCACACAATAATCAACGTTTGATCAGATGATAACAAGTGAGGTTTTGTTGTGGTGTTCATAAAGAAAACAGTAACAGAAAAGAATAGCAGCAGGTGGTTTTCGTTTGGATAACGGCTTAGAACAAATGGGTTTTGATGGTACTCTTATCGAGTAAAAGCAACTATGGTGCTCGGTTGGAGTTACAGGATGTGGTGACAAGTTGGTTTTCGATGTGAACAGGCGGTTAGAATAATATCATAACAACAACAAAAATAGAAGGGATCGTGGGGTTGTTTGGGTCAAGTTGTAACAAAGAAATGTAATAGCAACTCTATTGAAAAGCTGTGATAGAAAACGGAATTTAGGAAGCAGGAATAAGTGGTGTTGTTTAAATGGGTTTGAGGTGATGTAGGGTGGTGATGGAAAGTTGTTTGGGTTTTGATTATGGTGATTTCGAAGGCGTCTGGGTCCTATTTCAACAGCTGCAATACAGCAACAAATAGCAGTTAATATGGTGGTCTGGCTTTACTATGGTGGTTGATGTGGTGGAGGTTTGTGGAGTAATGATGGAACAAAAGTATCGCAGGGGAGAAAGGTGATGAGTCTATGATCGAAACAGTAGCATGTTGATGGCTTTCATGGTGAAGAAGGTGAAGTTGTTGTGATAGTCTTGTTCATGATGACAGAAAAACGCCAACAACAATACATCAATGATTCATTAACATGTGAGTTTGAAGATTAGAGATGGTGGTTGTTTTGTTGATCAAGAATTAGAAGTGGGTTATCTTAAATAATGAAGATGATCTAGTGATTGTTATAAGATGATGGTGGTTCAATGGTTCAGGATTTTGAAGGTTGTAGGATGGTGACCTTGGGCAGGAACGAACACCACAACAAACAAGTAGATTTGGTAGTCGATTACCATTAAAATGACCAAGGAATTTGTTTAATGTTACTAAAAAAATAATAGAAAGATGGTATGCAGGTGGGTTCATTTGTTGTATGGTAGGGAAATACATATATATAATATATATGACTAGTGGGATAATAGCTCAAGTCAAAAAAAAAAAAAAAAAAAAAAACAGTAAACATAAAGAATTATTTGCACAATATTCCCATTTCATAATTTCAATCTTCACGGACATAAATAACGGATTGAGATTAGAAATATATAATATAATAATACTTATAATATAATTTAAAATATAAACGTGTGAATTCTTAGCCGTCGTCTATTATTCCTTTCACGGATTGGATTTCGTGCTCCAATGTTAATTAGTTGCGAATAGAAAGTACACAGATGAAATCCAAATTTTAAAATTATGTTCATGTATTTATTTTAGTCATAAAATGTGCGAAACATGATCGAGTGGGCTCGCCTATTATTTATTTTATTACACACACCAGCTCGCAACTTATTTAATATCAATCGAAATAATGGGTGTGTGTTATTATCGTTTACTAAATAAATTCGAAATAATATATGTATATTCGATATACTTTACATGTATATACATATATTTATTTTAAATAATAAATTTTATTATATCTTATATTATTTTACTTTACAAAATTAATTCTAATAATTAAATAATATAATATTTCAAATTATACTTCCAGTTATTATATATATATAAACACACATATTTATTTATAAATAGTTGTTCATGAATCATCGGGAATGGTCGAAAGTCAAATGAATATATGAAACAGTTCAAAATTTTGAGACTAAACCTAACAGACTTTGCTTATTGTGTAGAAATCATATAAAGATCAAGTTTAAATTTGGTCAGAAATTTCTGGGTCGTCACAGTACCTACCCGTTAAAGAAATTTCGTCCCGAAATTTGATCGAGGTCGTCATGGCTAACGATAAAAATGTTTTCATGACGAATATGAGTTTATAAATAGAGTTTTATTACTGTTGAGTAATATGGATAAGATAATTCAATTTCTCGAAGAGTACGAGTGAAGCTATCACAAAAGATTGAGATAGAGATTTAACTTTTGACGTAGTCACGGTGGATTTCCCGGGATTCAAGGAATTTAGAGAAAATCTTCGTAATCTATAAGATCTGATTCTTCGAGATTTAAGGGAATTAGGATCTCTTTAATTAAATGCGGTCATCTGTCTCGATTGTTACGTTCGATTTTTCCTTTATAAATTTAAACTCTTCCGCTCCATTATTCTCACCATTCCTATACTTTATTTCTTAGTTCATACTTCCAAAAGATTATGAAAATGCTTAATCCAGTTCTAATCCTCGATATTTTCCTAATTATCATTTCTGTCATCCTTCTTTTTAATCTTCCACCCGAGAAATCTGTTTACTTCTACTATTACCTTGAGGTGCTACTATTCTTAATTCTACCGTGTCTTTATATTGCTATTCGTATTAATATCCACGGTTTGTAACCTCCGTGTTGTTATTGGGCTTTATATTTTCTCTTATATTTTGGAACTCTTTGCCTTTTTTATTCTCTTCTCGACCTCTATTAAAGCGAGTAATGGTCCATAATTCATAAGTATGGAGTTTCGAATGAACATCATGTTCTAAACAAGAAAGAACGTATTAGCACGATTTGATTTGTCAAATTACCAGAATCACTGAGAATAGAACTATCAAGAATATATTTTCTTGATATGTTCAGAAGTTAAGCAGAATGAAAGAGTTATGTAACATGGCACGTGATGACGTTATGATCTGTGAATTATCACGTCCCATTAGGAACTCAGCATGACTTACTGTAATATAATCACATTGATCAAGTGTCATTATATTATACTAACTCATGCTTCAGTTCCCAACACTACTTCAAAAACATTCATAATTTAAATTCAAATTTTTCGGAATCTAGAAACTAAAACAGTTTCTTTTATAATATAACACAGATAGCGCGAAGAGATAAAAGATTTCAGATAAGATTAGTTATGAAAATATCCTCAGAAATATGAAGGATATTTATAATGAAAGATACGATGATATCTTAGAATTTCTCATATCAAGGGTGATGAGGAAGATTTGTCTGTAAAAGTTTAGAGTCAGGAGCAAGATATTCGTTAATGACTTCAGCAGATACTGAATCATTTGGATTCTTTGAAGGCATGTTTAGTCTTTGTGATTTGTCCACAGTCTTATTCATAATTTGCTCAATCCGTTTTCCAGTTCCAACTTTTCTGAGCTTTGCTAACATACTATTCTTTGTGTTTGTTATTATCGTTTACTAAATAAATTTGAAACAATATATGTATATTCGATATACTTTACATGTATATACATATATTTATTTTAAATAATAAATTTTATTATATCTTATATTATTTTACTTTACAAAATTAATTCTAATAATTAAATAATATAATATTTCAAATTATACTTCCAGTTATTATTTATATATAAACACACATATTTATTTACAAATAGTTGTTCGTGAATCATCGGGAATGGTCGAAAGTCAAATGAATATATGAAACAGTTCAAAATTTTGAGACTCAACCTAACAGACTTTGCTTATTGTGTCAAAATCATATAAAGATCAAGTTTAAATTTGGTCAGAAATTTTCGGGTCGTCACAGGAACAAACCTATATCAGGTCACCAAATGGATGCGGTTTTCAGACTAAAACTCAAAAACGTGAAAGAAAGTTTGAAGGAATGGAGTAAAAATGAAATACAACAACTAATAGAAGACTGCAATAGCTTGGAACTTAAAGCTGAAGAAGGTTCACTGTCGTTAGAAGAAAGATTAAAATGGATTGAGAGTAGAGGTAAATGGGTCCAAAAAGATCGCGTCAAGCGTAGCATGCTAAAACAAAAAGCACGGGTAAAATGGGCGACCGATGGTGATGAAAACTCTAGATTCTTTCACTCAATCATAAAATATAGGAATAACAAGAATAACATTCGGAGTTTACACATCAATGGAACATGGCAGGAAGATCCAAATCTTATCAAAGTAGAAGTCCATAGACACTTTAAGGCCTTTTATGAACCGTTTTGCATTAACGGGTTTGAAACATCAAAGATATATATATATATATATATATATATATATATATATATATATATATATATATATATATATACATATATATATATATACATATATATATATATATATATATATATATATATATATATATATTTGCGGATGCTTTAGAAGTACCATTCAGAGAAGAAGAAGTATGGGACGCAATTAAAGATTGCGGGATCTCCAAAGCTCCCGGGCCCGATGGATTTAACTTCAAATTTTATAGAAAATTTAGGTGGCTCATTAAAACTGACTTGTTGAATGCCATTAATTGGTTTTGGAGACATGGGGAAATATCAAAGGGTTGCAACGCTTCCTTTATCACCCTCCTTCTGAAGAAAAAGGATCCGACCAAGCTTCGTGATTATAGGCCTATAAGTCTCATTGGAAGCTACTACAAGATTATCTCTAAAATCCTTTCAAATCAACTCCGGGGTATTATAAACAAACTTGTAGGGTTAGAGCAAAGTGCATTCATGAAAGGAAGATCTATTTTAGATAGTATTCTGATTGTGAATGAACTCGTGGATGATGTGAAAATGAAAGGCTCTAAATGCTTCATATTTAAAGCCGACTTTGAGAAGGCATTCGATAGCGTTCGATGGAGGTTCTTAATTGGTATAATGAGTTGCATGGGCTTCGTGACCAAATGGAGAAAGTGGATAGACTCATGCTTTCGTTCGGCATCAATCTCGGTTCTTGTCAACGGGTCACCCACAAGAGAGTTTCAACTTCAAAGGGCGTTCGTCAAGGTGATCCTCTATCACCTTACTTATTCATCATCGCTAGTGAAGGCCTAAATGTCTTAACGAACATTGCGGTTAGAGATAAGCTTGTAAGGGGTGTTGAAATTGGTAAGGATAAAATTTGTGTATCTCATTTACAATTCGCGGATGACACTATCTTTTTTGGCGACTGGAGTAAAAGAAATGTGGCAAATGTTCATAAAACTCTTACTTGCTTTGAAAAACTTTCGGGCTTGAAAATTAACCTGAGTAAGAGCCACTTGTTTGGTGTTGGGGTACCTTCTGATATTATCAGTGAGTCAGCTCGGAGGCTCGGTTTTAAGGTGGGTTCGTTCCCATGTACTTACCTTAAAATGCCTATCGGTCAAAACATGAACAAAAAGGATGCATGGAATTCAGTGTTTGAAAAATTTAATAAGAGGTTATCAGATTGGAAAGCGAGAACATTGTCATTTGGGGTTCGTCTAACACTCATTAAATCGGTCCTTAGTAGTTTACCTCTCTACTACTTCTCCTCATTTCGTGCACCCGCATCCGTCATCAATCTTCTCAAGAATATGCGGCATAAGTTTTTTTTCCGGGCGGGTCGGGGAATGAATCAAAACTTGCATGGGTTAAATGGGAAACTATTTTACTACCACATAAAGATGGTGGGTTAAACATCAGGACACTTACAGCAAAAAAAAATTGGCTCTTTTGGGGAAATGGTGGTGGCGTTTTCGGACTGAAAATGGGGCACTCTGGGTCAAAATCATTAAAAGCGTATATGGGAGGGATGGGGGGTTGGGTCTTTATTGTATTAAATCATTTGTGAAGCATCGTTCAGCATGGAGTAACATCGTCAAGATAGGGGACGAGATGAAGTAAGCAAGGTTTGAGTTTGAAGACTGTTTTAAGAGAAATATTGGGGACGGCCGAGACATTCACTTCTGGGAACATCTTTGGGTGGGCAACAGTCGACTTAAGGATGCATACCCTAGGCTACAGACTAGATAATGAAAAATCCGTTTCAGCAAATTCAAGAGTATCATTCGTTAATGGAACATGGAACTTCGCTTGGAATTGGTCGAGAACACTGACAGGAAGACTACACGGTGAGCTAGATTAGCTTACCTCATTAATCATTACTAAGGCAACAATGCAAGAGGGTAACGGCAGATACATCTTCAAGCTTAACCCGGGAGGCTGCTATGTTTCAAAATCAGTAGGTGCTAAAATTGATGAATGCATTATTCCAAGATCTTACGTTCATGATGAAACTATACGCAATAATCTTATCCCGCAGAAAATAGGTATTTTCATGTGGAGGACCTTAAGAGGCAGAATTCTGGTTAAGTTAGAACTTGATAAGCAGGGTATCGACCTTGATTCATTGTTATGCCCGATGTGTAATGAGGTGATCGAATCGGTGGACCATGTTATCCTCTCTTGTAAGTTTGCGAAGGAAGTGTGGGTCGGTATTCATAAATGGTGGAACTTAAACCCAATGTCATATACCAACATCTCAGATCAGCTTAAAAGCGTGAATCAAGGGGGAATTCCATCGAATCTCAAAAAAGTATGCAATGTATGGGCGACAAGTTACATTATATGGAAGAACCGCAACCAAAAAGTGTTTCAAAACAATCCTTGGGCAACTCCAAAGTTAGTCAACGAGGTGCAAGTCAAGACGTTCGAATGGATTTCTAATCCCTCGAGGAAAGGTCATTTTGAATGGCAACAGTGGTTAACATGTCATTTCAACATGAGTTTTCCTAGTGCGATCAACTTGGATCCGGGTTGAGGAAACAACACATTTATGATCGACGTTTACAATTCGTTTGGTGTACTTTATTTGTATTAGTCGTGATGTAAACTGTAAATGGAAGTCGAGTCTCACTGTATATATGTTTAGCAGCCTGCTGCTATGCTTCGTGGAGCTGGTGGCCCAAAACTGCTGCCATCTCATTCTATGTACATATACATACTTACATAAATAATATACTAGTTGCCTTTAAAAAAAAAAGACTAGTGTGTTATAATTCAGTAGGCTTATAACTACCTTTAGTGGTTTGATTCTTGATGTTATAATTCAGTAGGCTTATAACTACCTTTAGTGGTTTGATTCTTGATGTTATAATTCAGTAGGCTTATAACTACCTTTAGTGATTTGATTCTTGATTTAGAATACTAATAATGAAGTGTAAGAACAAAGATGATAATGGAGAGAAAGAAAGAAACACTTTGTAAGTGTGAGAAATGGTGCAAGTTTAATGCTTGCATTCATGAGTATTTATAGCCTAAAATCTCAATATAAAAATACATACTTTGTGTACCAAAATTGACTATATGTATACACCAAAATTGACTATCCATATCTATATTATTATTATTATTATAACACTCCCCCTTGGATAGCAAATTTATTTTGTTGAAGATCAACTATAAATTACTGCCTCGTTAAAAACCTTGCTAAAGAAAACCCAGTGGGAAAAAACTTTAGCTAAGGGAAAAAGAGTGCAGCATGGAGTTGACTCCCCCTCAAGTAGACATCGCTTCAGCTGTTACATCTTTTGAACATGTCTCATGCCAATGTTATGAACGTGTGTTCTGAAAATAGCAGTTGGAAGTGCTTTCGTGAAAAGATCAGCAGAGTTTTTGCTAGATTGCACATATCTCATTTCAATCTGGTTGTCCTTAATGAGATTTTGAGTGTATGAGAAGAATCTAGGTGGTATGTGTTTTGTTCGGTCACTTTTGATATACCCTTCTTTCATCTGTGCTATGCAAGCTGCATTATCTTCATAGATAGTTGTTGGACTTTTATCGCGTTCTAGTCCACAAGAATCAGTAATGAGTTGTGTCATTGATCTCAACCAAAAACATTCTCGAGTAGCTTCATGTAATGCAATCACTTCGGCATGATTTGACGATGTAGCAACAAGTGTTTGTTTTTGAGAACGCCATGATATTGCAGTACCTCCATTTAGGAATACATATCCAGTTTGAGATTTAGCTTTATGTGGATCAGATAAATAACCTGCATCTGCATAACCAACCAAATCTTGTTTTGATTCGTTAGAATAAAATAATCCTAAATCAGTAGTTCCTCGAAGGTATCGAAATATGTGTTTGATCCCATTCCAGTGTCTTTTGGTAGGAGCAGAGCTGAACCTTGCCAACAAATTAACTGCAAAAGAAATGTCAGGTCTTGTACAATTTGTAAGATACATAAGAGCTCCAATTGCACTAAGATATGGTACTTCTGGTCCAAGAATGTCTTCTTGATCTTCACATGGACGAAATGGATCAGCTTCAACATTGAGTGATCTAACAACCATAGGAGTACTTAATGGTTTTGCCTTGTCCATATTGAAACGTTTCAAAATCTTTTCAGTATATGTTGTTTGATGTACAAGTAAACCATTAGGCATATGCTCAATTTGTAAACCAAGGCAATACTTGGTTTTTCCGAGATCTTTCATTTCAAATTCTTTCTTTAGAAGTTGAATGGCTTCATGGATCTCTTTATTTGTACCTATGATGTTAAGATCATCAACATAAACAGCTATGATCACATATCCGGATGTTGTTTTCTTAATGAAAACACAAGGGCAAGTAAGATTATTTGTATACCCTTTGCTTATCAAGTAATCACTTAATCGGTTATACCACATACGTCCCGATTGTTTTAACCCATATAAAGATCTTTGTAATTTAATCGAATACATTTCTTTGGGTTTTGCATTTGATGCTTCTGGTACCTTAAATCCTTCAGGTATCTTCATATATATATATATCACTATCAAGTGATCCATATAGATAAGCAGTCACAACATCCATGAGATGCATTTCTAAATTTTTAGAAACTGCCAGACTGATTAAGTACCTAAAAGTAATTGCATCCATAACAGGAGAATAAGTTTCTTCATAATCAATTCCCGGTCTTTGAGAAAAACCTTGAGCTACAAGTCTAGCTTTATACCTTGTAACTTCATTTTTCTCATTTCTTTTTCGGACAAAAATCCATCTGTATCCTACAGGTTTCACATCTTTAGGAGTGAGAATGATGGATCCGAAAACTTTTCTTTTATTGAGTGATTCTAATTCAGCTCGTATTGCTTCTTTCCATTGAGCCCAATCATGTCTATTTTGACATTCAACCATAGATGTTGGTTCTGGATCATCATCATTATTCATGATGTCATATGCAACATTAAATGAAAATTTCTCATCAAGATTTTTCATTTCATTTCGGTTCCATAATATTTTTGAATATGCATAATTGATTGCAATTTCTGTATTGACATCATCAATCTCCTCTGCAGTAGGAGTACTGATTTGTGGTTCTTCTTGAACACTTTCTTTTACTTCATTATCAGCTGATTTTCTTTTTCGAGGATTTTTATCCTTTGAACCGATTGGTCTTCCACGTTTCTGACGTGGCAAAGATTCATGAGTGACGTTATTGCCAGCTTTTGGAATTTCAATTCGAGCTGGAGTATTAACTGCTGGTATATATGATTTTGTCACCGTTTTTGTATCTGTAAATGCATCAGGCAATTGATTTGCAAGTTCTTGTATATGCATTATCTTTTGAACTTCTGTCTCGCATTCTTTTGTGCGAGGATCAAGATACTTTAATTGAGGTTCACACCATGAAACATCATTTTCTTTATTTTTCATTTCTCCCCCTAATCTAGGGAACAATGTTTCATTAAAATGACAATCAGCAAAACGTGCTGTAAAAACGTCACCTGTCATAGGTTCAATATACCTTAATATTGAAGATGTTTCATATCCAACATATATTCCCAACCTCCTTTGAGGACCCATTTTTGTACGTTGTGGTGTCGCAATTGGAACATACACTGCACAACCAAATGTTCTAAGATGGGAAATATTTGGCTCTTGACCAAAAGCAAGTTGTAGGGGGGAATATTTATGACTTGCACTTGGTCTGATGCGAATCAATGCAGCAGCATGTAAAATTGCATGACCCCATATAGATACAGGGAGTTTTGTTCTCATTATCAATGGTCTAGCGATTAACTGTAAACGTTTAATCAATGACTCGGCTAAACCATTTTGTGTATGCACATGAGCAACAGAATGTTCAACAACAATTCCTATAGACATGCAATAGTCATTAAATGCTTGAGATGTAAATTCACCAGCATTATCAAGTCTCACCCTTTTAATGGTGTAATCAGGAAAATGAGCTCTCAATTTAATAATTTGGGCAAGAAATTTTGCAAATGCCACATTACGGCTTGATAACAGACAAACATGAGACCATCTGCTAGATGCGTCTATTAGAACCATGAAATATCTAAATGGTCCACATGGTGGATGAATTGGTCCACATATATCACCTTGAATTCTTTCAAGAAACATTGGTGATTCTTTCTCAACCTTAAGTGGTGAGGGTCTAGTTATCAATTTTCCAAGAGAGCAAGATGTACATGGAACCATTGTATCATGATGGATTTTTCTATCCTTTAGTGGATGTCCATGAGTACATTCAATAATCCTTTTCATCATTGTTGATCCTGGATGGCCTAATCTGTTATGCCATAAACTGAATACACCAGGATCAATATATTTTTCGTTAACTACCATATGTATTTCTGGTACATTTATATGTGTATAATGTAATCCAGAACTAAGTCTTGGCAGTTTTTCAACCACATGACTCTTGTCAGTGATACTTAAATATTTCTCATTTTCTGTTGTCACTGACTGATAATCATACCCGTTAAGGTATATGTCGGAGAAACTCAATAAATTTCTGCTTGACTTGGGAGAAAATAAGGCATCATTTATTAAAAATTTTGTACCATTTGGTAGTATGAAATTTGCCTTTCCTATCCCTTTTATCAAGTTAGCAGGTCCTGATATTGTATGTATAGTTCCTTCCGTTGGTTTTAGATCAATAAAATATTTCTCGGATTTAAGTATAGTGTGTGTAGTTCCACTGTCTGCTATACAGAGATCTCCACCACTTGATTGATGTTGTATTCCAGCAAAATTCATATTGAACTTCATATATAAGAAATAAATAGTGAGTACATTAATATTACACAATATTTTAAACGCAAATAGATAGTACTGAAACATTTAGCAAACATAATGACAAAGACAGACGATATTAAATCGTTTATTTTTCAAAAGACACACAACTTAAACATTCAAGAAATCTTCATATAAATCAGATGGTTTCTCAGTGACTGTTGGATCAATATTATCCACAAAATTTACTTCCTTTTCTTTACCTTTCAGCGAATCCTGATACATCTTAACAAGATGTTTAGATGTTCGGCAAGTATTAGCCCAGTGGCCCATTCTACCACATCTGTAGCAAGATTCTTCAGAATTTTTAGAAGAATTTTCTTCAACATCTTGTTTAATGGGCTTGTTTTGTGGTTGATATTTATATTTTCGTGGATTACTATTTCTTTGACCACCACGGCCACGACCACGACCACGTCCACGCCCATTACCATTACCATAAGGATGGTTTCTACCATAGTTATGGCTTTTGGCATGATGATGGTGATGGTTATTATAACCACGACCTTGCCCGCGTCCTTGTCCCTGTTTATAATTATTTGCAGTATTTGCTTCAGGGATTGCAAGTGTACCAGTAGGACGGGATTGCTGATTTTTCATTAATAGCTCATCATTTTGCTCTGCAACTAAGAGATATGAATTAAGTTCAGGATATGTTTTGAACTTTAGCATTCTCAAATTTCTTTGCACTGTGATGTTTGCAGCATTCATTGTGGAGAAAGTTTTCTCCATCATGTCTGCATCACTAATTTCATGTCCACAGAATTTAAGTTGTGAACATGTATTATACAGAGCTGAGCTGTATTCATTTACTTTCTTAAAGTCTTGGAACCTTAATGTTCTCCATTGTTCCATTGCAGCTGGAAGTAAAATTTCTCTTTGATTATTGAATCTGCTTTTGAGACCTTCCCATAAAACATGGGGATCTTCTACAGTCACATAATTATTTTGTAAGCATTCATCAATATGTTGATGAATAAAGCAACATGCCGTAGCTTGTTCTTTTTCAGAACAAGTGTTGTTTTCATTTATGGTTTCAAGAATGCCCATTGATTTAAGATGCATTTTTACTTTTATAACCCATGGCATGTAGTTGTTTCCAGTTGATTCTAAAGGAGTAAATTTAAGCTTTTCCAGATTCGACATTTTCTATTATCAAAAATTAAAACAAACATCATGATAAATTAGAGTCAATTTATATTCATAAGTATATAAACATTAAACATAAATTTAATATAACATAAATGATAAGTAGGTGACAGTGTCGACCATGTGTAAGCAATCATAAATAAATGTTATATAACAAAAATATAAATATTAGTAAACATAAATGAAAATTTGGCGACAGTGTCGACCATATATTTTTCCAGGTGGTATAACCGACCTATATCATTCTGGTGGTATAACCGACCATATATCATTTTGGTGGTATAACCGACCATATATCATTTTGGTGGTATAACCGACCATATATCATTTTGGTGGCAGAGCCAACCATATTTAGTATTAAGATTATCGTGCTGATAACGTGTTATAATTCAGTAGGCTTATAACTACCTTTAGTGGTTTGATTCTTGATGTTATAATTCAGTAGGCTTATAACTACCTTTAGTGGTTTGATTCTTGATGTTATAATTCAGTAGGCTTATAACTACCTTTAATGATTTGATTCTTGATTTAGAATACTAATAATGAAGTGTAAGAACAAAGATGATAATGGAGAGAAAGAAAGAAACACTTTGTAAGTGTGAGAAATGGTGCAAGTTTAATGCTTGCATTCATGAGTATTTATAGCCTAAAATCTCAATATAAAAATACATACTTTGTGTACCAAAATTGACTATATGTATACACCAAAATTGACTATCCATATCTATATTATTATTATTATTATAACACAGTGAGCAATTTTTGAAGATGAAAAATAGTGCAAGAAAAATCTAAAATGCGTAGAATGGGGGAATTCATGTGGACCCACGTGATAAAATGGCAGCATTCATGGCGGGCCACGTGGTTGTTACAATACTACCCATTGCTTCTTCTTAATTGGAACAGATCACCCATCCATTGTTATGAGAAATTTATTTATTTTGTGTACATTGAACTTTATTTACACGTTATCCTATAAGTTCCTCGGTGATTTGTGATAACATAAGTTAATGATGGAAGATGTTTTGTAAATATTAAAAAAAAAAAAAAAAACTCCAACATGGATATACTATTACTTGATTAGTAAGCCTAACCTATTGATTGTTGTGTTCGTCTTGTATAATTCCTTTCATTTGGTTCTTACTTTTTTTTTTTTTTTTTATTTCATGTAGTTTTGTTTTGTTTGGTTAGCTTGTTTTAAAGTTTTCGAGATGTTAGAGGAGACTCGATTATAAATAGTTTTCGATTAAATGATTGTTTTTTTAGATGTGAGCTTCTTCGTTTTTCCCGTTCTTTAGTAATCCTTGTTGAGGGTGGTTTCTTGTGGAAAACGATCGGTTCTATATAAGCTTTCGTTATTTTTGTCAAAAAAAGTAAGCCCTAATATGCGAGACGTTCAACTCGATAAAAGTTTCAAACTCTATTCGTCATATGTAACTCCTAACACACATGACAATAAACCCGATAGATGTTTCAAGCTCTATTCATTATATGTAATCCCTATAATACATGAGACATTCGACATGATAGAGGTTTCAAAATCTATCGTCATATGTAAGCCTTCATACGCGAGGTGTTCAACACGATAAATATTTCAAACTATGTGTGTCGTATGTAAGCCCTAACACTCTTTTTAAAGGCAAATGCACACACGCAACACAATTTTTTACACGAATATATACATTATGTCCACCTCAGGACTTGAACTCATGACCTCAAGGTCAAAGGGACACCTTGATACCGCCACGCCAATGACCCTTTGGTTGTAAGCCCTAATATTCTACCCGTTCAACACGGTAGATGTTTCAAAGTCTATTTGACGTATGGATGACGTAATACGCCAAACATCTATAGTCTATAGATTCTATTAAAGCACTAACATGATGATGTCATAATTAATCACTTTTCCTTCATAAAAAAAAATATAAAACAAAAAAGAAAAAAATTGAGATGGGGTAAGTGATGTAATTAAAAAAAATTAATATATTTATATATATAATTAAGAAAAATAAACAAAAAAGGAAATTGTTTTTTAATTTCAGTATACACCTAAATCACGCCTCTCTTTTTCTCTAATCTCTTCTTCCATCTCCATGCTGAGTACTTCAAACCCTAAAATGCCAGCCGCTTCTTTAAACTTTATCCCTATTCAAGATGAATCCTCATCAACTTCTTCTTCATCCTTTTAGGTTAGGGTTTTTTTTTTCTTCAAATAATTTAGGGTTTATGTGTTACTCGATTATTAATTTTATTCTCCTCTTTCACATGGTGTGTAATGCTTTTGCCATATACTATTTCTTTCTTTTATTTAACCATTTTCAATATCATCTGAAGGTTCTATTTCATCACCAGTTTGACTTAAATATCATATTTTGATGAGAGTTTTATCAGTTTGAGTTTTTAAGAATCAAGTGTAACCGGGTTCAATTTCATATTCGTGGTTTTTTTTAGTTTTTAATTTTTATTGTTTTGGGAAAAAAAGATCAGATGTTTATGTTGATCAAAACTGAGTTTGGAAAAATAATACTAATGATATTCGGAATAGGATGAATTAATGGGTCTGCTATCAAAGTGAATTTGCAAATGTTAGATTTTGGTAAACGTTTTAAAGCATTTTTTTCTGTGTATTCAAGGCAGATTTGGTCCATACAGGATCATGTAATTTTAGTTTAAGTACTATTTCTTTGTTTGATTTTGAGATAGAAGGGTATGTGCGTTGAAACCGTTTTATTTTTCGTAAGAGTGGTTGCAAATGACCAATTTTATGAATAAACCATTCTTTTGATTAGTTCGTTTTTATATATTTACTTTAACAAAACCTGTATATATTTTTTTTATCAGCGAGGAACTCCCTATGAACGAGCATATTGACTCTCTAATAGAGGGTAAACTTCGGGTAATCAAGCCTCCAAGTGCGAGACCTGGTATTGGGTAGATTGCGCATTACGGTCACAGTCCCTTTCTGAACGATTTGGCATAGCCAAGAATCGAACCCGTATTTATGGGTCAAACAACTCGATTAGTTTAGTTTTGAGTTTGTGTTTCTTAGATTTTTTAGTATAGAGTTTGTTTTTGAATGGGTATGTGTTTCAACATGTGTGAACCATGATTTTAAAAGTTCTAATTTTGTTTTATTGACCAACAAAGCAGCAGAATATGGAGGTCATTTCAAACCTTTAAGAAGGTAATAATTTTTCAGTTTCAATTTTTGATTTTTAGAGATTGTTCCTTTGTTTGTTTAGACAAATATTGGATTTCAAGAAAGTACTAATCATTTAAAATATTTTTAGCATTTGAAAGTACTACTCATTCACTAATCGTTATGTGAAGTTTAGAATCATATTACAGAGATACCAGAGAACGAGCTAGATGATGTACAAGTAATTATAAGGTTAATAGAGTTCATCTTGATTAAATCTTTAGCTATTCAAGTTGATCTCTTGATATGTTGCTATGTAGATGGATGAAGGATACGAGTTTGGGACTGCAGATGATCAATAAAGATTCATGAAAGAGGACATATGTTAAATTGCGTATGCACAAAATATATCTGTAACCGTATGCAATCCAGATAACATTATGATCAGGTTAGTGTCCACTCTATTAATTTTGAAGATGAACATGATGTGAGTGGTAAGGATGATCCTTAATCTTTTAATTGCCATCAACTGTTTTTATTTTTATTTTTCAACTTATTTGTATAAACGTGTTAGATACAATGTGCGATATTTTAATTTGACTGTTAATTTTTGATTATGTGTAATAATTTTGTTTTAAAATTGAAAGTTTTACATACTTTTTCAGGTTTGAGTAATTTGCTCGATGTTTGGATCATAAAGTATTCGATACTACGGAGTATTTCTTTGGAATAAATGAGGCGTGGGTTTTGCTCCATAGTAGTTGTTTGAGCAGCAGGGATGTTTAGAGGTGCTTGGGTCTGATTTTGCAGTAGAAAGTTATGGTAGTCTACTGTTGGTGGAAGTTGAGATGGAGTGGTGGTCGTAGCTTGTTGATGTTATTTGTAGTTTGTAATTACATTTTGTGTTTATTAGTCTAGGAGTGTATTTAGAAAAACAGAAGCATGCACTTTGGTAATTTTTATATAGTGTTTGTGTTGATCATGTAAAAAATTGATTATAAAGTTATGAATGCTGATAAGATAAGAATCGAGTCATTATAGTGAGTTGTGTATCAAACTTTTACTTATTGGCTAAATGTTCTTGATGCATATTTATAGATGCTCTTTTTCAGTATGTAGGTACTCAAATCGATCATGAATCGGGTAAGCAGCTGGACGAAAAAGACCTACAGGAAAACCGAGAGTGAAAGGAATATTACAATGAATTATAGTATTTGGAAATTAAATGGTCTTTACATAATCACATAACTAATGAAACATAAAATTTTGTCTTTCGAGTTGCACTCTTTTATGCATCTGAGTTGATTATAATTTATGTGATGCTATACTTTAATAGTTAGTAGTGAATCTAATTATAATTATAATTATAATTATAAGATTTATTTATTAAAATTCATTTAAAAAAAAAACTTTTTTTATCTAAGAACTTAATAATGGTTTGTGATATAACTGTGTTCTACTCTACAATTATATATTGTTTTTAAGAAAACCCGTATTTTCACGGGTCTATTAACTACTACTAAATAATTTTAGCATTTACATTCACTTAATACCTAAAACGTATAATTTAACTGTTTCGTTTAAACAAACTCGTGATTTCACGGGTCATTTCACTAGTTTAGCACAATAGGAGGTTAAACTCTATTTTACATATGACTATTAATGACTCAATGTTAGTCAAGATGATATCCTTGAGTTATTTGTAATGACATGTCAAGTAGTTTGAGACTATCGTACTGAATTGGGAGACTTGATTTAAGACCCTCTTTGAACTCCCAGATGGCTCGACCCACGAGCTGTCCATGATGAGGTTTTAATTCTTCCGTATATAAAGGGACAAACCCTAACATTATACACACAATATGAATATCACGAACATATATACTCAACTATGTTTAGCCTAATAATCTAATAAGGAGCACATACACTTGACCATCAGAGGTTGGATACTCTCATTTCGAAACTCATCTTCTTAGATTTGTATTTGAATCATTATTTTCATCACTCAGCGATAGTGAACAATTTTGAATCGAGTTAGAGAGCTAGTTCCCCAAAGGTATCTTCTTTTGGCGAAAATAACGAATATACATAGAACCAAGGTCATTTTTCAAAGGAAAACTCCTTCAATAGAGAATACAAAAAAACAAGAGAAACGGGGATGCTCGCACCTAGAAAACACATATACACAAAAACTATCTATAAACAAGTCTCCTAACATCCCGAAAAAAACATTACAAAGAAACTAACCAAACAAAAACAGAATATTACACGAAAATACATGGAACGAGACCAACCGAAGAACACAAGACGAACTACACCAATCAACCTCGAGGACCCGTGCTTTTCAATTTTTAATTTAGCGTCTTTTTCAAAGAATTCTTCCCAGACCGATTTTCAATCTTGTAAGATAATATATTAGCGGATGCATCACCCGACGCGCTCTCCCTGGTCAAACGTGTCATCGTGTCATCAAATGTCACGAAAGCCTCCACGGACATATTTCCTCTTCCAATTGTCGATTAGCCGTCATCTCTTCCATCTTGAGGACCCATAAAAAAGTTTTGAATTGCGTCACCGTAATCCACGTCGCCATTGTTACCTTTAAGCATATAAGTACCCGAAGTGAAAGTCTCGTTAGCCTTCTTTCTTGACTTCGGGTTGACATCACTAAGTAAACATATTGCCACATCTTTATTCATAACAAACCACGCTTTACAAAAACCGTCACACGAGGGCCCTCACAATCAAAATAACACCTTCCACTACGACAAAAAAAACCCGGTTTAGGCCTTTCAACGTTCGAATCTACCTTACTTTTTGCCAACAATTCTTTCATCCTTTTCTTTTTCTCCTTATTCAGTCGATCCAATCTAACCGCAAACGTAATGTTATCCTCATTCGGCTACGGCATATCAAATGAAACATCATTGGCCCCTTTTGACTTCGAATTAACTTTAGACATTTTTTTTCATAACATCCTCTAAACTAACTCCTTTGTCGATTGACGAATCTGGCTTCACCAAATCAACATCGTCAACCGCAAACGAACCAAATATAATTTTCTTACAAAGAGGCTTCTCAATGAATAAAAGTCCAACCTTGGACTTCGGCCCATCCGCAAAAATAGAAACATGCCCGATTCCAGCCCGGAACCTGAGGCCACATTCGGCCTACCACCAGAGAAAGAATAAGGATCATTTTCATGAAAAGAACCTAAGTCCAGCCCAGTATCATTAGCTGTAAACGTCCCAAAAACAGAACCACAAATAGGTTGTTTATTAACCAAATCAACATCGACAGCACAAACAACAAGATCGACCTTGGAAGAAACGTTATCAAGATGTGAAGAATATTAAGGGTGATCCACAACCGTATCCTTATCATTATGTAGTGACCCAAAATTTTCCATATTTATATATATTAAATGAAATTGATATTTACATGATTAAATGTTTCCAACATGTTAAGCAATCAAACTTGTTAAGACTTGACTAATTAAAATGAGTTTCATGTAGACAATTGACCGGCAATTCACGAACGTTAAAACTTGTAAAAACTATATATATATATATATATATATATATATATATATATATATATATATATATATATATATATATATATAGTTAACATGATATTATGACAAGTAAGTATCTCACTAGGTATATTAACAATGAGTTATATACATAAAAATGAGATTACTAAGTTAAGAAACTCGAAACGATATATATAACGATTATCGTTATAACAACGCCTTACTAAATACATATGTATCATATTAAGGTATTGTTACACTATATTTAACATGATAAAATGATAATTATATATATCATTATGTATGTTAACAATGAACTACATATGTAAAACAAGACTACTAACTTAAGAATTTCGAAACGAGGCATATATGTAACGATTATCGGTGTAACAACATTTTAATGTATATATATCAAATTAAGATATATTCATACATCATAATATCATGATAATGTAATAATTTACATCTTATTAGATATAATAAACAATGGGTTAACTACATTAAATGAGATCGTTAACTTAAAGGTTTCAAAACAACACTTACATGTAACGACTAACGATGACTTAACGACTCAGTTAAAATGTATATACATGTAGTATTTTAAGATGTATTCATACACTTTTGAAAGACTTCAACACACATATCAAAGTACTTCTACTTATCAAAAATGCTTACAATTGCATTCTCATTCATTTTCATCAACAATTCTACTCGTATACACCCGTATTCGTACTCGTACAATGCACATCTTCTAAATGTATTTACTATTGGTATATACACTCCAATGATCAGCTCTTAGCAGCCCTTATGATTCACCAAGACATGTGGGAACCATCATTTGACAACTAGCATGACTTATGAGCATGAAAACAAAAAATAGTAACCTTATATTGATTAAGCATTAGGCATTTTTTCAAACAACACACACATCACATTTCTTTGATTTTCTAATCCAAATTCTCTCCATCTTAACTCTCTCTAAGCTTAAGAACGTCTATACTTCAGTAATATTGATCATCTAGGTCAATTTAGCTTCAATTACAATCAAGAAACATCATCATTCAAGAACACATCAAGAACACTTCACAAATACTTTCAAGCTTACTAGCTTACTTCCACTCTTGCAAATCCATTTCAAGTGATCATCCAATCTCAAGAAATCTTTGTTATTTACAGTAGGTTATCTTTCTAAATCAAGGTAATATTCATATTCAAACTTTGATTCAATTTCTATAACTATAACAATCTTAATTCGAGTGATAATCTTACTTGAACTTGTTTTCATGTCATGATTCTACTTCAAGAACTTTCAAGACATCCAAGATCCTTTGAAGCTAGATCAATTTTTGTCACTTATAGTAGGTTTACCTACTAAACTTGAGGTAGTAATAACGTTCATAACATCATTCGATTCATATATATAAAACTATTTTATTCGAAGATTTGAACATGTAATCACTAGAACATAGTTTAGTTAATTCTAAACTTGTTCGCAAACAAAGTTAATCCTTCTAACTTAACTTTTAAAATCAACTAAACACATGTTCTATATCTATATGATATGCTAACTTAATGATTTAAAACCTGGAAACACAAAAAACACCGTAAAACCGGACATACGCCGTCGTAGTGAAACCAGGGGCTGTTTTGGGTTAGAAAAATAAAAACTATCTTAATCTTTGAATTGGAAGTTTGTTTTCTGGAAAAATAATATTTCATATGAACATGAAACTATATCCTAAAATCATGGTTAAACTCAAAGTGGAAGTATGTTTTTCAAAATGGTCATCAAGACGTCGTTCTTTCGACTGAAATGACTACCTCTTACAATATTGACTTGTAACCTGTATTTTCGACTATAAACTTATAATTTTTCTGTTTAGTTTCATAAATTTCAGTTCATTATGAAACCATAGCAACTTGAATCACTCAAAACGGATTTAAAACGAGGAAGTTATGGGTAAAACAAGATTGGATAATTTTGCTTGTTGAAGCTACGTGAAATTTGTAACAAATCTATACAAATCATAACTTAACTAACTTATATTGTATCATACATGTATTCTAACATATATTATGTAATCTTGGGATACCATAGACACGTATACAATGTTTTGACATATCATATCGACCCATCTATATATATTATTGGGAAACAACTATGGACACTCTATATGCAGTAATGTTTGAGTTAGCTATACAGGGTTGAGGTTGATTCCAAAATAATATATATACTTTGAGTTGTGATCTAGCCTGAGACTTGTATACACTGGGTCGTGGATTGATTCGAGATAATATATAATTTATTTCTGTACATCTAACTGTGGACAACTAGTTGTAAATTACGAACGTTGGACTGCTAACTTAACAAACTTAAATCATTAAAACGTAATAAAAATGTTGTGAATATATTTCGATCATACTTTGATATATATGTACATATTTGTTATAGGTTTGTGAATCAACCCGTGGCCAAGTCTTACTTCCCGACGAAGTAAAAATCTGTGAAAGTGAGTTATAGTCCCACTTTTAAAATCTAATATCTTTTGAGATGAGAATACAAGCAGTTTTATAAATGTTTTACAAAATAGACACAAGTACGTGAAACTACATTCTATGGTTGAATTTATTAAACCGAATATGCCCCTTTTTAGTCTGGTAATCTAAGAATTAGGGAATAGACACCCTAATTGACGCGAATCCTAAAGATAGATCTATGGGCACTAACAAGCCCCAGTCAGAGAATTTGAACTGCTTTAGTACTTTGATTTTATCATGTCCGAAGGGAGTCCCGGAATGATGGGGATATTCTATATGCATCTTGTTAATGTCGGTTACCAGGTGTTCACCATATGAATGATTTTTATCTCTACGTATGGGATGATGTTTATGAAAAATGGAAATATGAAATCTTGTGGTCTATTATTACGATTTGATAAATATATAGGTTAAACCTATAACTCATCAACATTTTTGTTGACGTTTAAAGCATGTTTATTCTCAGGTGATTATTAAGAGTTTCCGCTGTTGCATGCTAATTTATGGACAAGAGTTGGAGTCAGCATGCTTGTATAATATTGTTTAAAAACTGCATTCGAAGATTTAAATTGATGTGTAATATTATTGTAAACCATTATGTAATAATCGTGTGAAAACGCTATATTTTAGAATTATTTGATAATCGTCGTAATATTTTTAAACCTTTATCGATAAAATAAAGGTTATGGTTTGTTTTAAAATCGAATGCAGTCTTTGAAAAACGTCTCATATAGAGGTCAAAACCTCGCAACGAAATCAATTAATATGGAACGTTTATAATCGATATGAACGGGACATTTCAGTTGGTATCCGAGCGTTGGTCTTAGAGAACCAGAAATTTGCATTAGTGTGTCTTACCGAGTTTGTTAGGATGCATTAGTGAGTCTGGACTTCGACCGTGTTTTCTTTAAAAACGATTGCTTAACACTTTTTGTTGGAAACTATATATTATTAACATGTAAATATTATGTGATATATTAATCTCTTAACGTGTTTGATATTGTGTGATAGATGTCTACCTCTAGTACAAATCACATCGACTCACCTAATAATAATGAAGAGTCGAATATATTTTGAGAAGATTCACAAATTCCCGAGGAGGAACCGGAAGAGGAGGAACCGGAAGAGGAGGAACCGGAAGAGGGGGAACCGGAAGAAGAAGAGGAACCGGAGGAAGAAATATTAATAACTACAGAAAAATGGTTAAATAAAAGAAAATCCTCAACCAATGGACCAAAGTTAAAAATGGTCAATGGTGTTTCCGCCAAGGAAGCAAAATATTGGGAAAATTACCAGTTTTCTGATGAATCGGATCCCGATGAGGATTCCGATGATGTTATAGAAATTACCTCGACCCAATTTGAAAAAGCAAAAGAAAACAATAAGGGAAAAGGCATCAAAATAGAAAAACCCGAGCCCAAAACCGATGAACTTTATGTTAACATGAAGTACCCTGATGGGGTGTACCGTAAACACCTGTATTTTTTAAACTTTCATTATAACCCGGGAACATCTAAGCCACCAGGTTTTTCTAGACCATTTGAGAAAAGAACGGCTCGTATTAGGGGAGCACCATATATCCCTAGGAAATTAGCGAAACGAACCAAGTCCGAAGAAGAAGAAATGAGTGAGTCGGAATAAAGAGTTGTAATCATGTTGTGTAATATATGTATTGTAATGTGCTTGTATTTTCATGTTATATGTAAAAATTGCTTGTATTGTTTGTTAATTATCTTTTACGAATCTAATCCTCGTCTATTTTACAGTATAAAAACACACAATGGACGTTAAGGATAGACAACCGAATATTTTAGAAGACCTACCCGGGGACATGATTGATGAAATCTTGTCTAGAGTCGGTCAGAGTTCATCAGCACAATTATTTATGACGAAATTAGTTTGTCAAACATTTGAAAGACGTTCCAGGCATGCCTTAGTTTATAAAAGGCTTTCCTTTAATAGATAGGGTATATCACATTGGGAAGACCATAAGTTACGCCGTGTTTTCTTTAAAGCATTGAATGCGGGGAACCCAGATGTAATTTTACGCTACGGGTTGAGAGCCTATTTTGACTATACCTATCCCAACATAGGACTTCGTTCTTTAGAAAGAGCTTCAAACATGCAACACAAAGAAGCATGCTATGTCTACGGGTTAGTAATGTTCGCTTCTCACCAAATCGAGAAAAAGAACATAGGATTGCAACTACTAAATAAAACATTCCCACAAGTGACGGATTCAGTAGTTGGGGTGAGAAATAAGATATTTAGATTATTACGGGGCTGTTGGGCATTACGTAACCCTAGTCCTTTTGAAAACGTTACAACATGCTGCCTAGCCAACGGTCACAACGGTTATTTTCCACAAGACCAAGGATGAGAAATAATACTAGTAAAACCCGAATGCATGACTTGTTTCTGGACTTATGAATTACGTGTCTTTATTGCCTTTGCTGAACGACTTGCGTATTAACTAGAATTGTCTTCGCAACTGCCTTGTATTAGAGTTATTGTGTGCTATATTTAATACTATATGTAAAATAGCGGTATTGTAAGTTTGCAAAATATTGTATAAAAGTTTGACGCGAAATATTATTATCAGTTTTTCATATAGAATTGTAGTAGTTGAATTGTATAGTAGCTACTAAGTATGAACTTAACGGGTAGGTACTACCCGAATTAAAACTATAAAACACTAATATGAAGAAAAAGCTTTTATAAATAAGTTCATATTATGCTACGAAATACTATTGACTACTCTTAAATTCTATATGATTAACTCAATACTTTTGGCTATTTTGAAGGAAATACCATCGACGACTCGTCAGAACTTGAACATGAGTGAGGAAGACTTCCGTGTTTTTCTTGCTGCGAACATAGCCACAGTACAGGCCGCAATGCAAAATAACAACAATAACTCTGGTTCTAGCAGTGGAACTAATTCCACAAGAAATCGTGTAGGATGCTCCTACAAAGAATTCACTGCCTGTAAACCTTTGGAATTCAATGGAACCAAGGGTCCAATCAGATTGAAATGGTGGACCGAAAAGGTCGAATCAGTGTTTACCATAAGTAAATATACTGAAGAAGACAAAGTAAAGTACGCTACGCATACCTTCACAGGTACTGCGTTAACATGGTGGAATACCTATCTCGAGCAAGTGGTGTAACGTCCCTTTTTCCCGTACGTGACTAAAGGTACATATTTAACCATTTGTACGTTATGATTCGGAAGCTTATGCGTAATTGTATAGATAAACGTATATATATAATTTATTGTGTGCTAGTTAACATGTGCGTATATAAGTGTACAAATGAGCTTGTGTAGTGTTAGGTCTCGTGAGACTTAGATGTGAGGCTTAGACGTGTATTGGGAACGAGAATGAAGGAATTAGTTGTGGAAACTTTGGAAATTTGACTAACTAGTCGAAGTGGCCAGACCCAGGCGTATGTCGCGCCGCGACAAACGGGTCTGCGCCGCCACCCATCAAGCGTTTCCAGATCAGAACAGGACTTAAGCATGGTGAATTTTACTTTGATTCGTCGCGCCGCGACGTTTAGTACCGCGCCGCGGCAGGCCTGCTGTCCAGGTCCCGGTTTTAGGTTAAATTAAGAGATTTTGAGGGGCAAAATGGTAAATGGACGTATAGATCAGATGGGTGCATTAAATCTGGTCCACTAGTTCATTTATTTCATTTCCCTTTTTCATTTTCTTTCAATTTCTCTTCCAAAACTCTAACACCCATTTGGATTCAAAGTGAGATTGAGAGAGGAAGGATTTAGGGTTGATCTTTGGAGCAAGTATTAAAGTTGTTCCTTGTGACTCTAGCTACGTGGTGATAGTCTCGGTAAGTTCTAACTATAAGTTTCGAGTTTTAATTGATTATGGCTAGAGTTTTGGTTAATAGAAGCTTGTATGACCCATTTGGGAGTAAAATGGGTGAATTTGGGTTAGGTTGTTGTAATGAAACCCTAATGGCCATAATCTAGGGTTTTGGCCTTGTAATTGTGAGTTGAAAGTGTTAATGATATTAAAAGCATTAAACATTTGTTAAAATTAAAAGAGATGTCATTTGGGTTATGTTTGACTAGTTTGGATGTGAAAGTGTCAAAATGGGTCAAGAATGTACTAGTTGACCTAGTTTGGGTAAAATGGGTGTAAATTACCCTAGGTGGATGTCAATTGAGGCTAGTAGACTTTAATGCACTAATGTTGGTAACTAAAGTCGAGTCTTGGCCATTAAGAGGGCGGTTGTGATGTAGTTGGGTCATTTAATGCGAATTGAGTCATTAAATGCCCAAGTAATTATAATGTGGTTAATTCCACTAGTTTATGTATTGAATTGGTACTTAATGTATTAGGTACTTGGCTTTGAGTTTGGAAGCGAATATTCATCATCCTTGTGTCAAGGTGAGTGGAATAATTATGCGTGAACGTATATAATGTATTTATTTGTGTGGTATGAATGTGGAAGTGTCGCGGTGTTCAAGACACCACATTTTAGGTAACGAGTAGTATTGTCGCGGTGCTTAAGACACTACTCATTGTGTAATTGACTTGTGGAATTGTCGCGGTGTTTAAGACACCACAATGTCATGAGAGTGGAAGTGTCGCGGTGATCAAGACACCACTCATTGTATTGAATGAAGTGTGGATTCATCGCGGTGTTTAAGACGCCACATTGTGTAAGGGTGAGTTAGTCGCGGTGTTTAAGACATCACCCGGGGGACTAGTGATTACGCGGTGTATAAGTAACACTAGTGGATGTTATGAACTCCAACGGACCTTCATGTACCGTTCTCTTGTATACTTGGTTAACCATGGTTGTGCGAATTGTACTTAGCATATTATATTGTGAACTATATGCTAATACTATTGCTAGCTTGATGTGGAACGTGGATAGTAGTTTATGCTTGATGGATTTCATGTTGGTTGAGTTGCTAGCTTGTATGTGGTATTGTGTAAGTGTATGCAAGTAAGTAGGTTATATATGATCATGTATAATTATTGCATTCACTAAGCGTTAGCTTACCCCTCTCGTTGTTTATCTTTTTAGTTGCAGGCGAGGATAAAGGGAAGGGGATTGTCGGACACTAGATGTCCTTGATGATGTGCTTGTAGGAGCTTTTGGAAGTTGACCACCTTTTGGGTAGTTTAGTCCCAAACCATGCTCGTTGGGTCGTTTGGTTTATAAACTATCATTGTATTCGGTCAAACTTATATTTACTTAACTAATGGCCTTTGTGCCCTTTTGTAAACATTGGTAATGGTTGTATGGTTTAATGGAACTTGTGATTTGGTCTACATATTTAATTGGAGCGTAAATGTGTATTATAAAAAAAAAAAATTTATCGTACGGAGTACGGGTTGGGTTGTTTCAAGTGGTATCAGAGCATGGTCTAAGGGATTTAGGCGACTTGAGATAGGTGCCTAGACTTAGACTTTTATGTGTATGCGCTTTTAGGCAGGACTTGTACGACTTCGGGTCGAATCGGGAATGGTAGTGCGTAGGTTTATATGAACTAACCATGCACTCATTGTTTTGTGTTGTAGTTGGAATCATCAAGGGAGATAGACGTTGTACTAGCAAGTTAATGCGACGTGCTCGTGTAGCAATGACTAGCTACCCTTGCTACGGGTGCAAATTGTGTCAAACGAGCGATGTATGACGATTGTTGAGCGAGATGGGGTGGTATGGTATATATGTGTCATGCCTTTGGTTTCGTTGTTTAATCTTTCCCGTTTTATAGAATGAAGATGAGAAACGGACACGACACCGATAATGGGGGCACGAGCGAGGACCCTGAGTTCACGGCCAAGGTTGAGGCCATCTTTCAACGCCAAAGGGCGGATTTTCTTGTTGATATTAAGAAGATGTTTCTAGACACTATTGAAGAACAAGTCGTCGATATGGTTAAGGAACAAATTAAAATTGTTCTTCAAGAAGAGAATGTGGGGAGGCGAGACTTTTTCTTTAAGAACTTCAAAGATGCTCAACCTCCTACCTTTGATGGTGAACGGGACCCACTTAAGAGTGCCCGGTTTATCTCCGATATGGAGGGGGCTTTTCGTACATGTGAGTGCCCTAACGATAAAAAGACAAGGTATGGTTGTAGCATGCTAAGAGGTGATGCCAAGCTATGGTGGGATGCAAAGATTCAAGTCTATGGCGAAGAACAATGCATGGACTTTTCTTGGGATGAGTTTAAGGTGGAATTTTTCGAAGAATACCGAACTTCGGCTGATCTCACTAGGCTAAAGGACGAGTTACGTTCCTTGAGGCAAGGGTCGATGGACTTGAACACTCTCAAATCCGTGTTTTTGTCTAAAACTCAATTTTGCCCGGAGTATGTCGGGAACGACAAGATGTTAAAGGAAGATTTTTATCGGATCTTGAATGATAGTTATCATGAGAAGATAAGTGTGAATGTGGTGAAAAGCTTTGACGAATTGTTTAACATGGCCAAGGGTTTCGAGGCGCTTGTGATGAGGAAGAATAGCCTTACCTTGGGCAAGAAAAAATTTGAAGCTACTAGTCAATCTAATTTTTCTAGCAAGAAGTTTAAGAAAGGCTCCGAGAGTGTGGGGAGTGTGAAGAAAGGTGCTTCGGGGGATTTCCCCTATTCTTGTCATAATTGTGGGCGAAGGGGACATATGGCCCGTGATTGCACCAAACCATCTTCTACTACAAAATTCACTTGTTACAATTGTGGGAAGGAAGGACACAAGAAGACCGAGTGTCCCGAGTTGGTTAATGATCATGTCAAGCGGTTAGAGAAGGCGGTGGGTACGGGCCGGGGTCGAAATTATTTGATGACTAATAATGAAGCTAAACAATCGAACGAAGTTGTCTCAGGTACTTTCTTGGTTAACTCTAAACCGGCCAAGATATTATTTGATAGCGGTGCTAATTTGTCTTTTGTGTCACCTCGATTTGTATCTAAGTTAAATAAACCGCTAGTTAAGTTGAGCCGTCCGGTTGAAGTCGAAATAGCGGATGGCAAGACGGCGCTAGTGGTTGATGTTTGTAAGAATTGTGATGTTGTGTTTGGTACCGAAACGTTTAAAATTGACCTCATTCCGATGACTTTGGGTGAGTTCGATATTGTTGTTGGTATGGATTGGCTAGATCGTTATAGAGCCGATATTGCATGCCATGATAAGTTCATTCGTGTTAGGACCCCAAGTGGGGGAGAGTTGATTATTCATGGCGATAGACGGAGAAGACTCGTACCATTGTGCACTTATGCAAGGGCACGACGTTTTCGCAAGAGCGGTGCCTTGTTTTATCTTGCTCACGTAGTTGATACTCATGATGAGCCACCACCTATTCGTAAGATTCCGGTGGTTAACGAATTTGAAGATGTCTTTCCGGATGAATTACCGGGTGTTCCGGAGGAAAGACAAGTCGAATTTCGCATCGAGTTGGTTCCGGGAGCTACTCCCATTGCTAAAACCCCTTATCGTTTAGCGCCGACGGAGATGCAAGAATTGCTTAATCAAACCCAAGAGTTGCTTGAGAAGGGTTTCATTCGACCAAGCTCCTCGCCGTGGGGTGCTCCGGTTTTGTTTGTGAAAAAGAAAAATGGAAGCATGCGAATGTGCATCGACTATAGGGAGTTGAATAAAGTGACGATCAAGAATCGTTATCCATTACCTCGGATCGACGATTTATTTGATCAACTCCAAGGTGCCACGTATTTTTCTAAGATCGATTTACGGTCCGGCTATCATCAAGTGCGGGTCCGTGAGGAAGACATCGAGAAAACGGCCTTTCGGACGCGTTACGGGCATTATGAGTTTGTGGTTATGCCTTTTGGTCTCACGAATGCACCGGCGGCATTCATGGATCTAATGAACCGAGTGTGCCAACCTATGTTGGACAAGTCAGTAATCGTGTTCATTGACGACATACTCGTTTATTCCAAGAGTATGAAGGAACATGAACACCATCTACGTGAAGTGTTGAAGACGTTGCGAAGGGAGAAATTGTATGCTAAGTTCTCCAAATGTGAATTTTGGCTAAGGGAAGTTCAATTCCTTAGTCATATTGTGAATCAAGAAGGTATTATGGTAGACCCGGGGAAGATCGAAACGGTGAAAAGTTGGAGTCGACCGACTACGCCTACGGAAATTCGAAGTTTTCTCGGATTGGCCGGTTATTATCGTCGGTTTATTCAAGACTTTTCTAAGATTGCTTCTCCTTTGACGAAGTTGACGAGGAAAAATGTTAAATTTAATTGGGAAAAAGAACAAGAAGTCGCCTTTCAATTGTTGAAAGAAAGGTTATGTCAAGCTCCGGTGTTGGTGTTACCGGAAGGGATTGAAGACATGGTGGTTTATTGTGATGCTTCGTTGAATGGGCTCGGGTGTGTTCTGATGCAAAGAGGTAAAGTCATCGCTTATGCCTCTCGACAATTAAAAGAACACGAAACGAGATACCCGACTCATGATCTTGAGATGGCGGCGGTAGTGCACGCGTTGAAAATTTGGCGCCATTACTTGTATGGTGTCAAGTGTACGATATATTCGGATCACAAAAATTTGAAACATCTTTTCACTCAACGAGATTTGAATTATCGTCAACGTAGATGGATGGACGTGGTGAAAGATTATGATTGCGTGATACTTTATCATCCGGGTAAGGCGAACGTTGTTGCGGACGCCTTGAGTCGAAAGAGTACACATCCGGCGATAAAGGTGGGATCGTTACGTTTGATTATCACTAATGACTTTCTTGAAAAGATGGGTGAAGATCAAATAGAGGCTTATGTTCACAATAAGCACACGGAACGAATCGTTGGCCAATCGGAGTTCATTACAATGGGCTCGCGTGGCTTGTTGTCCTTTCAAGGAAGGGTATGGGTACCTAAGATGGGGGATTACCGGCGAGTGCTACTTGATGAAGCACATAAGTCCAAATATTCCATTCATCCGGGTGCAACAAAAATGTACTATGATTTGAAGAAAGATTATTGGTGGCCCGACATGAAGCGTGACGTGGTTAAGTATGTTGAACAATGCGTCACATGTTTACAAGTCAAAGCCGAACACCAAAAGCCTTACGGTAAGTTACAACCATTGGAAGTCCCGAAATGGAAATGGGAGCACATTACCATGGACTTTATTACCAAGTTACCGAAGACGGCGCGAACCCAATACGATACGATTTGGGTGATTGTTGATAGATTGACGAAGAGTGCCTTGTTTCTTCCCATTCGGGAAACGATATCATCGGAGACTTTAGCTAAGTTGTTTATAAAGGAGGTGATATCAAGACATGGGGTTCCGGTATCTATGGTTTCGGATCGAGATACTCGCTTTACATCTCGGTTTTGGAACAAGTTTCATGAAGATATGGGTACTCAATTAAAAATGAGCACGGCGTATCATCCTCAAACGGACGGTCAAACTGAGCGTACTAACCAAACGCTAGAGGATATGTTGAGGGCGTGTATTATTGATTTTGGTGGAAGTTGGGACGAGCACTTACCCTTGGTGGAATTCTCATACAATAATAGTTACCACGCTAGTATTGGGATGCCACCATACGAGATGCTCTATGGGCGTAGATGTCGAACTCCCATTTGTTGGGGAGAAGTGGGTCAACGAGAAATCGGAAGTTCCGATTTGGTTTTGGAGACGAATAGTAAAATTGAAATGATTCGGGCTCGACTTAAAGCGGCGCAAGATAGACAAAAGTCTTATGCCGATAAAGGTAGAAGAACGATTGAGTTTCAAGAAGGTGATATGGTGATGCTTAAGGTTTCTCCATGGAAGGGTGTGATTCGGTTTAGAAAGCGAGGAAAGTTAGCTCCTCGGTTTATTGGTCCTTTCAAGGTATTGGCACGTGTTGGTGAGGTTGCTTATCGATTAGAGTTACCCGAAGAACTTGCGGGAATTCATAATACGTTCCATGTTTCCCATCTTCGCAAGTGTCTTGTGGATGACTCGACTTGGGTGCCATTGGATGAGATTACTTTGAATAACAAGTTAGAGTATGCGGAAGAACCGGTTGCAATCCTTGATGAAAAGGTTAAGATGTTGCGGAACAAGGAAGTTAGAACCTTTAAAGTGCAATGGCGACATCGAAAGGTTCCGAGTTTACATGGGAATCCGAAGAGTTTGCTTTGGTTTATCTTCCGGCTTGTCATGCGGCTTGGATCGCGAGGACGCGCTCCGATCTAAGTGGGGGAGAGTTGTAACATCCCGTTTTTCCCGTACGTGACTAAAGGTACATATTTAACCATTTGTACGTTATGATTCGGAAGCTTATGCGTAATTGTATAGATAAACGTATATATATAATTTATTGTGTGCTAGTTAACATGTGCGTATATAAGTGTACAAATGAGCTTGTGTAGTGTTAGGTCTCGTGAGACTTAGATGTGAGGCTTAGACGTGTATTGGGAACGAGAATGAAGGAATTAGTTGTGGAAACCTTGGAAATTTGACTAACTAGTCGAAGTTGCCAGACCCAGGCGTATGTCGCGCCGCGACAAACGGGTCCGCGCCGCGACCCATCAAGCGTTTCCAGATCAGAACAGGACTTAAGCATGGTGAATTTTACTTTGATTCGTCGCGCCGCGACGTTTAGTGCCGCGCCGCGGCAGGCCTGCTGGCCAGGTCCCGGTTTTAGGTTAAATTAAGAGATTTTGAGGGGCAAAATGGTAAATGGACGTATAGATCAGATGGGTGCATTAAATCTGGTCCACTAGTTCATTTATTTCATTTTCCTTTTTCATTTTCTTTCAATTTCTCTCCCAAAACTCTAACACCCATTTGGATTCAAAGTGAGATTGAGAGAGGAAGGATTTAGGGTTGATCTTTGGAGCAAGTATTAAAGTTGTTCCTTGTGACTCTAGCTACGTGGTGATAGTCTCGGTAAGTTCTAACTCTAAGTTTCGAGTTTTAATTGATTATGGCTAGGGTTTTGGTTAATAGAAGCTTGTATGACCCATTTGGGAGTAAAATGGGTGAATTTGGGTTAGGTTGTTGTAATGAAACCCTAATGGCCATAATCTAGGGTTTTGGCCTTGTAATTGTGAGTTGAAAGTGTTAATGATATTAAAAGCATTAAACATTTGTTAAAATTAAAAGAGATGTCATTTGGGTTATGTTTGACTAGTTTGGATGTGAAAGTGTCAAAATGGGTCAAGAATGTACTAGTTGACCTAGTTTGGGTAAAATGGGTGTAAATTACCCTAGGTGGATGTCAATTGAGGCTAGTAGACTTTAATGCACTAATGTTGGTAACTAAAGTCGAGTCTTGGCCATTAAGAGGGCGGTTGTGATGTAGTTGGGTCATTTAATGCGAATTGAGTCATTAAATGCCCAAGTAATTGTAATGTGGTTAATTCCACTAATTTATGTATTGAATTGGTACTTAATGTATTAGGTACTTGGCTTTGAGTTTGGAAGTGAATATTCATCATCCTTGTGTCAAGGTGAGTGGAATAATTATGCGTGAACGTATATAATGTATTTATTTGTGTGGTATGAATGTGGAAGTGTCGCGGTGTTCAAGACACCACATTTTAGGTAACGAGTAGTATTGTCGCGGTGCTTAAGACACTACTCATTGTGTAATTGACTTGTGGAATTGTCGCGGTGTTTAAGACACCACAATGTCATGAGAGTGGAAGTGTCGCGGTGATCAAGACACCACTCATTGTATTGAATGAAGTGTGGATTCGTCGCGGTGTTTAAGACGCCACATTGTGTAAGGGTGAGTTAGTCGCGGTGTTTAAGACATCACCCGGGGGACTAGTGATTACGCGGTGTATAAGTAACACTAGTGGATGTTATGAACTCCAACGGACCTTCATGTACCGTTCTCTTGTATACTTGGTTAACCATGGTTGTGCGAATTGTACTTAGCATATTATATTGTGAACTATATGCAAATACTATTGCTAGCTTGATGTGGAACGTGGATAGTAGTTTATGCATGATGGATTTCATGTTGGTTGAGTTGCTAGCTTGTATGTGGTATTGTGTAAGTGTATGCAAGTAAGTAGGTTATATATGATCATGTATAATTATTGCATTCACTAAGCGTTAGCTTACCCCTCTCGTTGTTTATCTTTTTAGTTGCAGGCGAGGATAAAGGGAAGGGGATTGTCGGACACTAGATGTCCTTGATGATGTGCTTGTAGGAGCTTTTGGAAGTTGACCACCTTTTGGGTAGTTTAGTCCCAAACCATGGTCGTTGGGTCGTTTGGTTTATAAACTATCATTGTATTCGGTCAAACTTATATTTACTTAACTAATGGCCTTTGTGGCCTTTTGTAAACATTGGTAATGGTTGTATGGTTTAATGGAACTTGTGATTTGGTCTACATATTTAATTGGCGCGTAAATGTGTATTATAAAAAAAAAAATTATCGTACGGAGTACGGGTTGGGTTGTTTCAAGTGGACAAGATGCTACTTATACATTAACGTGGTCAGCATTCAAACACCTGATGACTGAGCAGTACCGTCCCAGAAACGAGGTCAATAAGCTCAAAGTAGATTTTAAAGGATTACGAACACAAGGATTCGACATTACCACCTATGAATGATGATTCACAGCGTTGTGCCTATTATGTCCAAGAGCGTTCGAGGATAAAGAAGAGAAGATCGACGCATTTGTAAAAGGGTTACCAGAAAGGATTCAAGAAGATGTGAGTTCACACGAGCCCGCCTCCATACAAAAGGCAAGTTGAATGGCTCACAAACTCATAAATCAAATTGAGGAAAGAATTAAAGAACAGGCGGCCGAAGAAGCCAACACGAAACAAGTCAAGATAAAGTGGGAAGAAACCAGTGACAAGGGTCACCAATACAACAACAACAACAATAATTACAACCACAATCGCAACAACTATCCCAACAACCGCAACATCAACCACAACAACAACAAACGTCCCAACAACAACTACAACAATCGTCCCAACAATAATAACAATCGCAACAACAATCATTTCAATAACAACAAACAGCAGAAACAGCCATGCCAAAGGTGTGCAGAGTACCATCCGAATGTGTTCTGCACAACATTTTGCACTAAGTGTAAGAGAAATGGTCATAACGCGGCAAAGTGTGAGATTTACGGACCGAAGAACAACATAATTAAAGGAACAAATAATGTCGGAACAAATAATGCCGCCGTAGTTTGTTATAAATGCGGAAAACCGGGCCACATTATTAGAAATTGCCCAAACCAAGGGAATACTAATGGGCAAGGTCGCAGAAGAGTTTTCAATATTAATGCGGCAGAAGCGCAGAAAGACCCGGAGCTTGTTACGGGTACGTTTCTTATTAACAATATATCTACTTATGTTTTATTTGATTCGGGTGTGGATAGAAGCTATATGAGTAGAGATTTTTGTGCTAAATTAAGTTGTCCATTGACGCCTTTGGATAATAAATTTTTACTCGAATTAGCAAACGGTAAATTAATTACAGCAGATAATATATGTCGGAATCGAGAAATTAAACTAGTTAGCGAAACATTTAAGATTGATTTGATACCAGTAGAGTTAGGAAGTTTTGATGTGATAATTGACATGGACTGGTTGAAAAAGGAGAGAGTAGAGATCATATGTTACAAAAATGCAATTCGCATTGTACGGGAAAAAGGAAAACCCTTAATGGTGTACGGAGAAAAGAGCAACGCGAAGCTAAATCTTATTAGTAATTTGAAAGCGCAAAAACTAATAAGAAAAGGTTACTATACTGTTTTAGCACATGTCGAGAAAGTACAAACCGAAGAAAAGAACATCAATTATGTTCCCATCGCAAAAGAATTTTCCGATGTATTTCCGAAAGAATTATCGGGACTACCTCCACATCGATCCGTTGAATTTCAAATAGATCTTGTACCGGGAGCTGCACCAATAACTCGTGCTCCTTACAGACTCACACCCAGCGAAATGAAGGAATTACAAAGTCAACTACAAGAACTGTTAGAACGTGGTTTCATTCGACCAAGCACATCACCGTGGGGAGCTCCTATTTTGTTTGTCAAAAAGAATGATGGTACATTCAGATTGTGTATCGACTACCGAGAGTTGAAAAAACTTACCATCAAGAACCGTTATCCACTACCGAGAATTGACGACTTATTTGATCAACTACAAGGCTCGTCGGTTTATTCGAAGATCGATTTACGTTCCGGGTATCATCAAATGCGGGCGAAGGAGGATGATATTCCAAAGACTGCTTTCAGAACACGTTACGGTCATTACGAGTTTATGGTTATGCCGTTTAGATTGACTAACGCACCAGCTGTGTTCATGGACCTCTTGAACCGAGTGTGTGGGCCATATCTTGACAAGTTTGTCATTGTTTTCATCGATGACATACTCATTTACTCAAAGAATGATCAAGAGCATGAAGAACATTTGAGAAAAGTGCTAGAATTATTGAGGAAGGAACAACTGTACGCAAAATTTTCAAAGTGTGCATTTTGGTCGGAAGAAGTTCAATTCCTCGGTCACATAGTGAACAAAGAAGATATTCAAGTAGATCCGGCAAAGAGTGAAACCGTTGAAAAGTGGGAAACCCCGAAAACTCCGAAGCGTATATGCCAATTTTTAGGACTGGTTGGTTACTACAGAAGGTTCATCCAAGATTTTTTCAAAATAGCAAAACCCTTGACTGAATTAACGCATAAAGTGAAGAAATTTAAATGGAAGGATGAGCAGGAGAAAGCGTTTTAATTGTTGAAGAAAAAGTTAACTACGTCACCTATATTGTCATTGCCTGAAGGGAATGATGATTTTATGATATATTGTGACGCCTCAAAGCAAGGCCTTGGTTGTGTATTAATGCAATGAACGAAGGTAATTGCCTATGCATCCAGACAATTGAAGATTCACGAGCAAAATTATACGACTCACGATTTGGAATTAGGTGCTGTTGTTTTTGCATTAAAGACTTGGAGACACTACTTATATGGGGTCAAAAGTATTATATATACCGACCACAAAAGTCTCCAACATATATTTAATCAGAAACAACTGAACATGAGGCAGCGTAGGTGGATTGAATTGTTAAATGATTACGATTTTAAGATTCGTTACCACCCGGGGAAGGCAAATGTGGTAGCCGACGCTTTGAGTAGAAAGGACATAGAACCTATGCGGGTAAAAGCTATGAATATAATTATTCGTACTAACCTTACTATTCAAATAAAGGAGGCGCAACAAGGAGTTTTAAAAGAGGGAAATTTGAAGAATGAAATACCTAAAGGTTCGGAGAAACATCTTAATATTAGGGAAGACGGAACCCGGTATAGGGCTGAAAGAATTTGGGTACCAAAGTTTGGAGATGTGAGAGAAATGGTACTTAAGGAAGCACATAAAATTAGATACTCAATACTTCTCGGAGCGAAAAAGATGTACAAAGATCTCAAGAAACACTTTTGGTGGCCGGGTATGAAAGCCGATATTGCTAGATATGTAGGAGAATTTTTGACGTGTTCTAAGGTCAAAGCTGAACATCAGAAACTATCAGGTCTACTTCAACAACCTGAAATCCTAGAATGGAAATGGAAAAACATTAACATGGATTTCATTACTAAATTGCCAATGACTGCAAGTGGTTATGATACTATTTGGGTAGTAGTTAATCGTCTCACCAAGTCAGCACACTTTCTGCCAATGAGAGAAGATGATAAAATAGAGAAGTTGGCGCGATTATACTTGAAGGAAGTTGTCTCCAAACATGGAATACCAGTCTCTATTATCTCTGATAGGGATGGCAGATTTGTTTCAAGGTTTTGGCAGACATTACAACAAGCATTGGGAACTCGTCTAGACATGAGTACTGCCTATCATCCACAAACTGATGGGCAGAGTGAAAGGACGATACAGACGCTTGAAGACATGCTACGAGCATGTGTTATTGATTTTGAAAATAGTTGGGATCGACATCTACCATTAGCAGAGTTTTCCTACAACAACAGTTACCACTCGAGTATTGAGATGGCACCGTTTGAGGCACTTTATGGTAGAAAGTGCAGGTCTCCGATTTGTTAGAGTGAAGTGGGGGATAGACAGATTACGGGTCCAGAAATCATCCAAGAAACCACAGAGAAAATTATCCAAATTCAACAACGGTTGAAAACCGCCCAAAGTCGACAAAAGAGCTACGCGAACATTAAAAGAAAAGATATAGAATTTGAAATTGGAGAGATGGTCATGCTTAAGGTTTCACCTTGGAAAGGTGTTGTTGATAATGCTAAAAACGAACATATATTTCATAGCATTATTCCTCAAGAAAGACAAGGTTTTAGTTGCAATTGTTCTATTTACAAGTGATATTCGTTTAAATAATAAAAGGTGAAGACAAAAGACAGATTCGACGAATTGAAGACGCAAACGACCAAAAAGCTCAAAAGTACAAAAGACAATCAAAGAGGTTCCAATTATTGATAAGAAACGTCTCGAAATTACAAGAGTACAAGATTCAAAACGCAAAGTACAAAATATAAAATTGTACGCAAGGACGTTCGAAAATCCGGAACCGGGACCAGAGTCAACTCTCAACGCTCGACGCAACGGACTAAAAATTACAAGTCAACTATGCACATAAATATAATATAATATTTAAATAATTCTTATAATTATTTAATATATTATATTATTTATAAAACCGTCGGCAGAAGAAAACAACCAAATATGAGCCTCCCCAGCTGGCCATGCGATCGCATGGCCTGGAAGGCATAAATCCATGCGATCGCATGAGCCCCAGTTCCAGCCCACATGCCTATAAAAATCGAGCTTTGGTGCACCAAAAATATCCATCTATCTTTCTCTTCTCTCATATATACGTAAAATATATATATATAATTTATATTTTAATTTTAATTTTAATTTTAATCCTAATAATAAGGGTATGTTAGCGAATATTGTAAGGGTGTAAAGTCGAAATTCTGTCCGTGTAACGCTACGCTATTTTTAATCATTGTAAGTTATGTTCAACCTTTTTACATTAATGTCTCGTAGCTAAATTATTATTATGCTTATTTAATCCGAAGTAATCATGATGTTGGGCTAATTACTAAAATTGGGTAATTGGGCTTTGTACCATAATTGGGATTTGGACAAAAGAACGACACTTGTGGAAATTAGACTATGGGCTATTAATGGGCTTTATATTTGTTTAACTAAATGATAGTTTGTTAATGTTAATATAAAGATTTACAATTGGGCGTCCCTATAAATTACCATATACACTCGATCGGACACGATGGGCGGGGTATTTATATGTACGAATAATCGTTCATTTAACCGGACACGGGAATGGATTAATAGTCACTAGAATAATTAAAACAGGGGTGAAATTATGTACAAGGATACTTGGTATAATTGATAACAAAATATTAAAACCTTGGATTACACTCAGTCGACATCCTGGTATAATTATTAAACAAAGTATTAAAATTTTGTTACAGTTTAAGTCCCCAATTAGTTGGAATATTTAACTTCGGGTATAAGGATAATTTGACGAGGACACTCGCACTTTATATTTATGACTGATGGACTGTTATGGACAAAAACCAGACGGACATATTAAATAATCCAGGACAAAGGACAATTAACCCATGGGCATAAAACTAAAATCAACACGTCAAACATCATGATTACGGAAGTTTAAATAAGCATAATTCTTTTATTTCATATTTAATTTTCTTTATTTTATATTTAATTGCACTTCTAATTATCGCATTTTATTTATTGTTATTGTATTTAATTGCACTTTTAATTATTGTACTTTTTAATTATCGCAAGTTTATTTTATCGCACTTTCATTTTACGCAATTTCATTATCGTTATTTACTTTACGCTTTAAATTAAGTCTTGTATTTATTTATTATTTTACATTTGGTTTTAACTGCGACTAAAGTTTTAAAATCGACAAACCGGTCATTAAACGGTAAAAACCCCCCTTTTATAATAATAATATTACTTATATATATATTTGTATTTTTATAAAAGTAAACTAATATAGCGTTAAGCTTTGTTTAAAAAGATTCCCTGTGGAACGAACCGGACTTACTCAAAACTACACTACTGTACGATTAGGTACACTGCCTATAAGTGTTGTAGCAAGGTTTAAGTATATCCATTCTCTAAATAAATAAATATCTTGTGTAAAATTGTATCGTATTTAATAGTATTTCCTTGTAAAAATTAATAGCTATTTTCTATATACCTCGCACCACATCAAGTTATTTTTGGCGCCGCTGCCGGGGAACTCTTAAACGCCGGAAGCGCAACGCTAATATAAAAAAAAAAATTATTAATTCGGCCTGTACTGTAGCAGCTCACTCTGTGGCCCGAAACCCTAGCCCATGCGATCGCATGGCTGGGCAACTGAGGACTCATGCGATCGCATGAGCCCATCTGACACGCCAGACTGCAGCCAGCAATCATTACGGAGTATAATTATTAATTATAATTAATTATAACCCTAATTAGGGTTTAGGTTATTTTATTATTTAGATTAGTTTTAATTAATTTAAAATTTTAATTAGTTTTTATAAATTACAAAATTAATAGTTTGATAAAATAAATAATATAAAAATAATATTTTTATAAAAATTGTACTTTTTACAACTTTTTGTATATTTTTATATTTTGTCCCTTTTTAATCGTTTTAGCGTAATATTTGTATTTTTAGCTCATAATTAGTTTTAAATATAGTTTTTGCCATAGTTATTTTTACTTCTAGATTTTTAGGCTTTGCCGTAGAATTCCTTAAGTGCTTTTTCTTTAGACTAAGATTTAGGTACTTTAGAATTTTGCGACGCCTTTTAGTTTCTTTTTAAGTTATTTCCATTTGGGATATAGTTTTACTTGTAAGCTTTAATATTTTTAGACGACTTTTACCTATGTATCAATTATCATTCCAATTAGTAATCTCAATTTGCGATTATAATTTTAAGTTAGTTGTAGTAATAAGGTTAGGTTAGTCAAGTATTTTTAAGTTTTATAAGTTTCTTTTATTTTTCCGTCACCTTTTATTTTTCAACCATTTTTCTTTTTCAACCTTTTTCCGACGAACTCTTTTTCTTTCTTATTTCTCGCTATTCTAGTTTTTAGGACATAGATTTTTATTCTACTTCTTATTCTTATCTAAATTTCTTAAAATTACGAAAATTTATTTTAAGTGGTTAAATTGATAGACATAAAAATTTTCTGGTTCGTAGTAATAGTTGGATTTGTACGTGGACCGGGTTATTGGAGCCAAACAGTCCTCAATTATATTGAGACCAAACGAATCCTACCCCTCTGCTGCATCTTTTGGCTATTCGAAACGTGAGCAAAATCAGAAAAGTCTATTGATTGGATAACTTATTATAATTTTTCTTTCCTTTTTAAAACTAATAGGATATTCAGTGAATGCACCGAGCAAGACGATCACCACCTTTTGTACGTTCACCACCTGTAACTCGATCAAGACATTTAGCAAATATAACCGCCGTTGATTTTTCTTTAGAATCGTCATCCAGTCGACCAAGTACTTCAGTTCAAATTTCCGATAATCCATTTTTTGAACCCGACCTCACAATTGAGAATTCGGAGAATATTCAGGAACGGTTCGTAGATCCTGAACCACTAAACTTTCCTCCGGAACCACCAATCATTCAAACAGAGATTGTTGAGGAACGAACCATTAAATCAGAATCCTCTAGTGATTCCGATTCAACAAATTCAATTATGGAGAATCTGGAACCTTTAAGTATGGAAGACCGAATGAGAGCTAAACGCACTGGCCAAGGTCACGCAATTACTCATCCAGACATTAATGCACCAGATTATGAAATCAAAGGACAAATTCTACACATGGTGACTAATCAATGCCAATTTAGTGGTGCGCCGAAGGAAGATCCAAATGAACATCTACGTACCTTTAATAGGATCTGCACACTATTTAAAATCCGAGAAGTGGAGGATGAACAGATATATCTCATGTTATTTCCCTGGACTTTAAAGGGAGAAGCCAAAGATTGGTTGGAATCGTTACCTGAAGGGGCGATTGATACATGGGATGTTTTAGTTGACAAATTTCTTAAACAATTCTTTCCTGCATCTAAAGCCGTAAGACTTCAAGCAGAAATTGTTACGTTTACACAGAAGCCAAATGAAACTCTATATGAGGCATGGACAAGATATGGAAAGTTGTTAAGAGGATGTTCGCAACATGGTTTAGACACCTGTCAAATAGTACAAATATTCTACCAAGGATGCGACATCACTACAAGGAAAGACATAGATATAGCAGCTGGTGGTTCTATTATGAAGAAAACTGAAACTGATGCTTACAAAATTATTGATAACACTGCTTCCCACTCACATGAGTGGCACCAAGAAAAAGATATCGTTAGATCATCTAAAGCAGCTAGAGCCGATTCTAGCCATGACTTAGATTCCATTTCCGCAAAGATAGATGCTGTGGAGAGACGAATGGAAAAGATGACTAAAGATATTCACTCAATACGAATTAGTTGTGAGCAGTGTGGAGGACCACATTTGACAAAAGATTGTCTCAGTATTGAATTAACAATGGAACAAAGAGAGAATATTTCATACATAAACCAAAGGCCTGGAAATAATTATCAACCGCCAAGACCGATTTACAATCAAAACCAGAATTATAACCGAAATATTCCATACAACAACCAACAAGGTCCTAGCAATCAACAAATATCCAATAATACTTACAATCAGCAAAGACCTAATTTTCAAAACAAACCACCACAACAAACCGATGATAAAAAGCCGAATTTAGAAGATATGATGACGAAGCTAGTTGAAACTCAAACGCAGTTTTTCACATCTCAGAAACAACCCAATGAACAAAATGCTCAAGCATTTAGAAATCAACAAGCTTCTATTCAAAATCTGGAACAAGAAGTAAGTAACCTAGCAAGGTTAATAGGTGAAAGAAAACCAGGAAGTCTACCTAGTGATACAAATGCCAACCCCCGGAATGAAACAGCTAAAGCCATTACCACAAGAAGTGGTACAACACTTAAACCACCTGAAATACCTGTAACTTCTGATAAAGCTATTCCTACTCCACAAGAACCACAACCTGATCAAGATAAGGAAAAAGAACCGGTAGTTGAAAAGGTTAATGAAGATAACACAGTTAAGGCTAAACCTTATGTTAAACCATACCAACCACCACTTCCTTACCCGAGTAAAATGAAGAAAGAGAAACTTGAAGCCGAGCAATCCAAATTCTTGGATATGTTTAAACAGATAAATGTAAATCTTCCTTTCATTGATGTGATTTCAGGAATGCCTAGATATGCTAAATTCTTGAAAGATCTAATTTCAAATAGAAAGAAAATGGAAGAACTCTCGGCTGTTACTATGAATGCTAATTGTTCAGCAGTGCTGTTGAATAAGATACCAGAAAAACTATCTGATCCAGGAAGTTTCACAATTCCATGTTTTCTGGGAAGTCTTAGTTCAATAGAAGCATTGGCAGACTTAGGTGCTAGTATAAATTTAATGCCGTATTCACTATACGCTAAACTAGACCTTGGAGAATTGAAACCAACCAGAATAAGCATACAACTAGCCGATAGATCAATAAAATATCCTAGAGGGATAATGGAGAATATGCTAGTTAAAGTTGGTACTTTAGTATTTCCAGTAGATTTTGTTGTTCTGGACATGGAAGAAGATTCTCAAGTTCCTCTCATATTAGGAAGACCATTCTTAAACACGGCTAAAGCAATGATAGACGTGTTCGGTAAGAAATTGTCCCTAAGTATAGAGGATGAGAGTGTTACCTTTTCAGTTGATAGAGCAATGCAACAACCACAATCTGCAGATGATACATGTTATTATATTCAAACTATAGATGCACATGCAGAATTATTAGAAGAATTTCCAGAATTACAAGGAACAGGAGAATGCTCTTTAGGAGAAAGTAATGAACCAATTGATGAAGCTGAAATGTTAGCTACACTTATAGCTAATGGATATGAACCAACAACAGAAGAAATTCAAATGCTAAAAGAAGAAGACAGATATCGATATAAATCATCAATAGAAGAACCTCCGAAATTAGAGCTAAAGCCACTTCCAAACCATTTGGAATACGCTTATTTACATGGTGAATCTGAATTACCTGTAATAATATCGTCTTCTCTTACTGAAAATGAGAAATCACAACTCATTTCTGTGTTGAAAGCTCATAAACCAGCCATTGCATGGAAGATTCATGATATTAAAGGAATAAGTCCTTCGTATTGCACACATAAAATCCTTATGGAAGAAGGTCATAAAACGTATGTGCAACGCCAACGAAGACTAAATCCTAATATGCAAGATGTAGTTAAGAAAGAGATTATTAAACTGCTAGATGCAGGTTTAATTTATCCAATCTCTGATAGTCCATGGGTAAGCCCAGTTCAATGCGTGCCTAAGAAGGGTGGCATGACTGTCATTACAAATGAGAAAAATGAGCTTATTCCTACTAGGACTGTAACAGGATGGCGTGTGTGTATTGATTATAGAAAATTAAATGACGCCACCAGAAAAGATCACTTTCCCTTACCTTTCATAGATCAAATGTTGGAAAGATTAGCCGGAAATAGTTACTATTGTTTTCTAGATGGATTTTCCGGATATTTTCAAATTCCAATAGCACCCGAAGATCAAGAGAAAACCACATTCACGTGCCCTTATGGTACTTTTGCTTACAAACGCATGCCATTTGGACTTTGCAACGCCCCTGCAACCTTTCAAAGGTGTATGATGGCGATTTTTCACGACATGATAGAAGAATGCATGGAAGTTTTCATGGATGACTTTTCCGTCTTCGGTGATACAATTGAATCATGTCTAGCTAATCTTGAACGAATGCTTCTTAGATGTGAACAATCAAATCTAGTACTTAATTGGGAGAAATGCCATTTCATGGTTAAAGAAGGCATCGTTCTTGGACATAAAATTTCAAAAGAAGGAATTGAAGTGGATAGAGCTAAAGTAGATGTAATTGCTAAACTTCCACATCCCACCAATGTTAGAGGAATTAGGAGTTTTCTAGGGCATGCCGGTTTTTACCGACGTTTCATAAAAGATTTTTCTAAAATTGCCACTCCTATGAATAAACTCCTAGAAAAGGATGCGCCATTCATCTTTTCAGATGAGTGTATCAAATCTTTTAATATTCTTAAAGAGAAACTCACTAATGCGCCGATCATGATAACACCAAATTGGAATCTACCATTTGAACTAATGTGCGATGCAAGTGATTTTGCAATGGGAGCCGTTTTAGGACAAAGGATTGAAAAACGATTTCAACCTATATATTATGCTAGTAAGACGTTACAAGGAGCACAAACGAACTATACAACTACTGAAAAAGAACTCCTTGCTATTGTCTTTGCTTTTGACAAATTTTGATCATATCTCGTTCTAGCAAAAACAGTGGTCTATACCGACCATTCTGCTCTTAGATACCTATTTTCAAAACAAGATGCTAAACCAAGATTAATCCCTTGGATCTTACTCTTACAAGAGTTTGATATTGAAATCCGAGATAAAAGAGGAGCAGAAAATCTCGCCGCTGATCATCTTTGTCGTCTTGAAAATCCCGAATTAGAAGTTCTAAATGAATCAGCCATAAAAGACAACTTTCCTGATGAATATCTATTGAAGATAGATTATAAAGAAATCCCATGGTTTGCAGACTATGCAAACTACTTAGTTTGTGGATTTCTTGAAAAAGGATTATCGTACCAAAGACGAAAGAAATTCTTCAGTGATATAAAACACTATTTTTGGGAAGATCCACATCTGTTTAAAAGTTGTCTCGATGGAATAATACGCCGATGTGTATTTGGAGATAAAGCTAGTAAAATATTAAACCATTGTCACACAGGACCAACAGGAGGGCATTATGGGCCTCAACTAACAGCAAGAAAAGTTTATGATGCTGGATTCTATTGGCCTACAATTTACAAAGATGCACACCTTCTTTGCAAATCCTGTGATGCTTGTCAAAGGGCCGGAAAAATAAGTCAATGTGATGAAATGCCACAAAATGTCATCCAAGTATGTGAAGTATTTGACATTTGGGGTATTGACTTTATGGGTCCATTTCCAAAATCTCATAATAATCTATATATACTCGTAGCCATTGATTATATATCTAAATGGGCGGAAGCACAAGCTCTCCCAACTAACGATGCACGAGTTGTAGTCAACTTTTTAAAACGTCTTTTTGCAAGGTTTGGAACACCGAAAGCTTTAATAAGTGATCGGGGTACTCATTTCTGTAATAATCAACTTGAGAAAGTTCTTAAAAGATATGGAGTAACTCATAAAATCTCCACCGCATATCATCCACAAACAAGTGGACAAGTTGAAAATACCAACCGAGCTTTAAAACGTATTCTAGAGAAAACCGTAGGATCAAATCCGAAGGAATGGTCCATTAAATTGGAGGATGCACTCTGGGCTTTTAGAACAGCCTACAAAACTCCAATTGGAACCACACCTTTTAGACTTGTTTATGGAAAAGCATGTCATCTTCCAGTAGAAATTGAACACAAAGCATTTTGGGCTTTGAAGACATGTAATCTTGATTTACATGAAGCCGGACGTCTACGATTAAGTCAACTAAATGAATTAGAGGAATTAAGACATGAAGCATACAAAAATTCGTTAATCTATAAAGAAAGAACGAAGAAATGGCATGATAAAAGAATCAGAAGTTCAAAAGAATTTAAAGAAGGAGACAGAGTTCTTCTTTTCAATTCACGATTCAAGCTATTTCCTGGAAAATTGAAATCAAGATGGTCTGGACCATTCATAGTCAAAAGAGTTTTCCCATACGGAACGATAAAATTAATAAATTCAAATGGGATTGAATTTAAAGTTAATGGTCACAGAGTTAAACATTACATACATGGTCCGATGGAAGTCGACAACGAAGTTAATCACAATTTCGACACCACAGCTAACTAAGTGTGGGGAGAATCAAGTCTTTAAAGGATAATATGTATTTCTGTTAGAGTTAGATTGTCTGTTTTCGTGTAAATCTCGAAAATGGAACCCGAATGGTCTTTCCCTAGCAGACCCTAAAGAACTAGTCTTCTCCCCCCATTCTGAATTTTTATTTTTTTTAGGTTTTTACGAAATGAAGACTGCCTGTGAACTAAACCATGGTCTAATGCTACACGCTTTGATCACTAAACGTAATAATGACATACTACCAAGTGAATTAGTATCAGTAATCAGAGAAAGAATGGACGGAGTTAGAAAAGAATCAAGATGCGAAGATAATAAGTTACAATTTGGTAAAGGAAAATCAAAATCCGCAGCGAAAAGAAGAGCACGACACCTAGAAAGATGTCACAAATGCGGAAAATGGTCACATGGAGGTAAATGTTCAAATAATCAAACCTATTCAAATACCGAATTTGTTACTTTATGCAGAGACGGACCGTTCATATGTTTAGAAGAAAAGACACTGAATGCTCGAGGTTACGCCTATGTAGCTATGGAAAACCAATTAAACCGACTATCTTATGAATGGGATAGATCATATAACTAAGAAATCTATTTCACAGGTATGTCTGTACAGTTTTTATTTTTATTTTTATTTTTAACCTTTTGATAATAAACGCTAATTTGTTCGCTAAAAAGTATTAAATTGGTATTGAATAAAATTAGGTTTGGCGACCGAAATTATTGATATCATTCAAAAATTTATTACATCACTGCGAAATTTAACGTTTATTCTTAAGGTATAAATATCTTTAATCAATCAACCCAAAATATTTCAAAAATTCGTCATGAGTTAAATTAGGTCTTGGAACCGAAATTACTTTACCGAAAAGAGGGGCGTATATTTTTGATAATATTTGATTAATTAAAGTGGGATAAAAAGCCAAAAAGATTTTTAATTTTATTTTTTCCATATTTTTAAAATTAATATTTAAATCTTAAATTAATATTGTAAACTTTGTAAAAACAATATATTTAAAATTATAAATATTTGAAAAATTAATATAAGCTTGGTGTGAATTTATAATATGAATTTTTAAATTAAGTTTGGTGTGAATTTTTAAAATATGAATTTTTAATTTTATGCATTTTAAATTTTAAGTTTGGTGTGAATTTTTAATATTAATTTTGAATTTCAAATTTAAGTTGTGTGAATTTAAAAATAAAATTTACTTTATCTCATTAAGTTAAAAATATGATTTTTAAAATTCGTCGTAAGTTGAAGACTAGGTCTTTGAACCGAAATTGCTTTACCCGAGGGAGGGACGAGAACTTTTATTATCATTATTTTTAATCTTATTGAATTAAAGTATGCCAAAAACATTGAAAAAACCCAAAAATCTTAGCTTTTAAAACAATCGCTACAAAAAGACAAATTTTAAAATTTTATCGAAGGACGGACTAGGACATCGATCCGAAACGACCTCGTCCTAAATAACAAGGGAAACAAAATTTTAAAATTAATTAATTAATTGTTTTAATAAGTTAAAGATTATAAAAAAAAATAAATAAATAAATTATACCAAACTCCGCGACTCGCGGAGTTTGAAGGGTCCAAACACCGCGAGTCGCGGAGGGACCAAAACCCAGAAAAAAAATAAAACGTAAAAAACAGATCAGTTCACTCTCCCACCCAAAAATACTGCGAAGAACAGCGAAAAAAAACCCAAAAATACACGAAAAAAACCCCTCAAAATCACAATTTTTAACCGTTAATCACCAAATCTTTTACTAAAATCATGTTGAGAAGGATGCTATCTAGGAATTACTCAAGAAAAACGGTAAATTTCTACACCTAAACACCATTTAATCCGAAATTTGGTGTTCTTGAGCAATTTTTTCCCCAATTTGATTTTGATGCTTTTTAGTGTAATTAGGCTTAAATTGTTTATGTATTATGCTTGTATAACCTAGATTGATGCTATTTAACATGATTAGAAGCCTTAAACTTCAAATTTTGAGTAATCTAGGGTTTGTGTTCTTGAGCAAATTTGGGGCTTTTTGATATAAACAGATTATGGCCGATTTTTGTCATGAATTGTTGCTAAATTAAGTAGTGTAACATGTCTAGGTAGTTAAATGATCCAAACTTTGAGCCTAAACATGATTTTGAGAATTAAAGTGGACTTTTTCAAGTCTAAAATTCATGAACTTGATTTTTGAAAGATAATGCCATTTGAAACTTGTTTAATTGCTAGTAATGATTATTTTGACATGTTATTTGAGTTGAATGCTTGTGAACTTGGCGAACATTTTCGTATATGCTTATTTGAAAAAGTGTAGATTTGATGAAAATATCAAAATAAGCTTAAGTTTGATATAAATTGATCATGTCATTGTAATTATTTTGATTGATGATTTTGCTGACACTAATGCATATTTGGATGCACAAAAATTGTGTTTGATGTGTTTTGCAGACTGAAAGGGGTGAATCTTCATCCCAAGCCCGCAATGCTCCTGCTGAGAATGTGGAACAACAGGAGGTGGATAACTACTACAAGCAGGATATACCTCATCCAGTCATGACCTTTTCTGATATGCACTTGGAAGAGTTGCACCCGAACCTGAGATTTGACAGACTTTGGATAGATTATCCAAAATACCAAAGGGGTTTGCATACTCTTCATTCTAAGGTTGTTGAGGTACCAAGAGTCATAGAATGGGGACCCTTAGAAGCTGTAGAATTGGCCGGGCCAATTAGGGAATTACTTGTACAGAGGTATGGTAATTCTACTTTTAATGACTGGGTACGTTTATTCACCATGCGTAGACCTGTATATAAAGTATGGTGTGAAGAATTCTTATGTAGTATAGAGTTGAATGATCGGGTAGCTAGTTTAACCGATCATTCTTTTATTAGATTTTTGTTAGGCGATTCGATGCGCCACATGTCTTTACTGGACATGGCTCAGGCTTTACGTATATATACGCCTGAGGAGTTAGCATCTGCCGATTGTAGAGGGTTGATACTAAACGGTAGAAAGATAGATGAAAATTTTGATACACACGGTGTGTGGAGTCAAATGACAAGCCATCACCGTTTCAAAGGGGGAAATTACTCTTATTTGGATATAGATAGAGCCGAATTAAGAGTGATTCATAGGTTTTTAGCTAATTCGATTACACAAAGGGGTAAGAACAAGGAAAAGGTAAATGAACAGGATTTGTTTTACCATATGTGTATTCGAGACCCACAAAGCGCTGTAAGTATACCGTATTGTGTGGGTTATTATTTATCAGCTATGGTTCGGGGGATGAGACCGCATACCATAATAGGAGGTGGTATTTTTATTACTTTGATTGGTGAATATCTCGGTGTGGATATAAGTCGGGGGGATTATTAGTAGAAGAACCAGAACCCCGCGATACTATAGGTTTAAATGTATACCATGGTGCGAAAGTTTTGAAAAGGCGAAATAACGCCGCAGTACCATACCATGGTAGACATCCACAGGTTGAGAGAAACCAACAGCAAGGTAATGTAGGAGGGGGGAATGAGATGCAAGAAATGCAAAGGTTTATAGCTTCTCAGGAGTACGAAAATGCTAGACAGAGAGCATTTGAAGATTGGCAAGTTCATCAGAACCAAATCATAGCTCATTGCCAACATATAGATAGAAACTATATTCCTACACCGAAACCCATCTTCCCTCCCTGGTCTATAGAGATGCAACCACCGTATCCTACGTATAACCCTGCCGAAGCATTCTATAGCACCTATGGTTATGCCTGGAACCCCTATTGGTACCAGTATCATCCCTAGTATACTTAATTTTTTTTTTATTTTGTAATTTGTAATGATTGATACGTTTAATACTTTTGTTAATATTGTAATCATTTTTATAATTGTCTAACTTTTATTCTTAGATTTTAATAATTTTTGAATGTGGGGTAATATACCAAACTTCAAAAATATGTATATATGTTTGCAGTTTATCTTATGTACACAACAGGGTAAAACAACGCATTTTCAAAGACTGGCATTAAGTTCAGCAAAAGCAACTAATTTTGACGACAAGATGCAAAATATATGTGAAATAACAACAAGACGGAATGAACAAATGATGTGCACCATTTATCATTCAGCAAACAAACGCCAATATATTTGGAAACTTTGGTAAAAATTTAATCATTTTCACACAAATCACCCTCAATAATTTAAATTATTACTGATTTTTTGCAAATGAGGGCATTGCAAGATCTTAAGTGTGGGAAGGGGTTAAATTCTTTCGGATTTTAAAATTTTTTACTTTATACACTTTGTTACCATTAAAAATACTAGTAAAGCAGTAGTTGTATTAGAATCTAGTGCTCTCTGATAATAAAGAACAGCACTAGTCTTATATACTGACTACCCAATTCTAGTAAAATTTTTCAAAATTTTCAATTAAATGAACTCAAAATCATGTTTATACATATTTATGAACGATAAAACTAGGTTTTAACACCGAAATTATTGTTACCTCGGAAAGGATATAAATTGAGAAACAAACCAAAATGTTAAAATTCATTTAAAATGGAATAGAGGACGATAAAAAGGAAAATAAAAGCCAAGTGTGGGAAAATTTACCAAGTTATCTTAAACATATGTCACATATATCTGTAACAAATAACTGAAAATACTTTTGCTTTGGACTAAACTAAACTGTTTTACCCGATGAAAGAAAAGAAGAGATGGATCTACACGATGAATCAATTCCATCATTAAAAGGAAGTAATCCGAAAAAGAAACGCGCTTCTTGATTTAGGACATGAAGTTGTCGTCCAGGCCAGCTGTAGGTTGACGAAAAATCCAGAAAAGTCATCACTAAAATCAGCAGGAAATCCACGGACCTCAGCATTAAACAGGGTTGCCAAGTGGTCAGATTTATCCTAACCATCAGAAGAATTTATCTCGTACAATGGGGGGCACCATGCAAATTAGCTGGATAAGACTAATGAATCAGATCCCCAGAAAGGATAATCTCCTTAAAGATTAAAAATCAGCTTTTAAGACTGATATTATTCAATCCTAGAGATTGACCTTAAAGATTGAGAATTCAAACTCATGGAATTCAATGATATCTAAACTCGAGCTTGAACGAGAAAATATTTTGATCAAAATTACAAACCGATTTGTTTTCTGAAAACCCTATTTTCAATGCGTTCATTACCATTGAACGTAAAATCCTAGGAATTCACCTGGAATTCATTAGGTCACCTGAACTAAAACGGGTGTCAACCGTAAGAACGGTGGTTGCATAGTGGTCAAAGACAGGACCTTGTGCCATACCGAAAAATTATAAGGGTGAGCTTTACTATTGCTCCTACCAAGGATAGTAATTGCGTCCGACACGTTATAGACCATAATTAAAAGCATGTCAGGGGACATTGCCTTAACAGTTGCTTGTTCAACGCTTTCCTTTACAACCGGACGGTAGTTTACCGAAAGGTAATATACGGGACAAGTAAACTGGACGTGTTGCTTTCCAAATACAAGGTTAGCAAGTGGGTGACACAAAACCATAAGTTTTGAGCTAAAATTTTCAAATCTGAAACCCACCAAACCCACAAAAATATTTTGCAAACACCGGTAAAGGGTTATTCCGGAAAACTTATCTAGGGTAAAAACTAGATTTAATTTTCAAAAGATCAAATGTTTTCATAAAGATCCAGTTTCCTTAATGGATCTAAATTTTTATAGTCATGTGGGACTGTAAACCATATCGTTACTACCATTGTTTATACCGCCGTAAAGAAATCACTGATGTACAAAGTGTGAAGAATAAAGAAGTGATTCTAGTATTTCAAGACGATATTGCTTGAGGACAAGCAACGCTCAAGTGTGGGAATATTTGATAATGCTAAAAACGAACATATAATTCATAGCATTATTCCTCAAGAAAGACAAGCTTTTAATTGCAATTGTTCTATTTATAAGTGATATTCGTTTAAATAATAAAAGGTGAAGACAAAAGACAGATTCGACGAATTGAAGACGCAAACGACCAAAAAGCTCAAAAGTACAAAAGACAATCAAAAAGGTTCCAATTATTGATAAGAAACGTCTCGAAATTACAAGATTCAAAACGCAAAGTACAAGATATTAAATTGTACGCAAGGACGTTCGAAAATCCGGAACCGGGACATGAGTCAACTCTCAACGCTCGACGCAACGGACTAAAAATTACAAATCAACTATGCACATAAATATAATATAATATTTAAATAATTCTTATAATTATTTAATATATTATATATTTATAAATCCGTCGGCAAGAAAGACTCCAAAGTATCTGAGCTGTAATTTCAAACTCCGCGACTCGCGGAGTTTGAAGGCAAAATATGCCGCGAGTCGCGGAGCCCCAAAAGTCGAAAATCCCTATAAAAGCAAACGAATTCTGATCGCAAATCATCATCTTTTTTTTCTCCTCATTCATACGTAAAATATATATATATATATTTATAATTTATATTTTAATTTTAATTATAATTCTAATAATAAGGGTATGTTAGCGAATGTTGTAAGGGTGTAAGTCGAAATTCTGTCCGTGTAACGCTACGCTATTTTTAATCATTGTAAGTTATGTTCAACCTTTTTACATTAATGTCTCGTAGCTAAGTTATTATTATGCTTATTTAATCCGAAGTAATCATGATGTTGGGCTAATTACTAAAATTGGGTAATTGGGCTTTGTACCATAATTGGGGTTTGGACAAAAGAACGACACTTGTGGAAATTAGACTATGAGCTATTAATGGGCTTTATATTTGTTTAACTAAATGATA